>NW_020172142.1:441000-604910 GCF_003031525.2 Neophocaena asiaeorientalis asiaeorientalis | reverse complement strand
TTGTGGAGCACAGGCTCCGGACGCGCAGGCTCAGCAGCCATGGCTCACGGGCCCAGCCACCCCGCGGCATGTGGGATCATCCCGGACTGGGGCACGAACCCGTGTCCCCTGCATCAGCAGGCGGACTCTCAACCACTGCGCCACCAGGGAAACCCCCTCATCCCTCACTTTTAAAGGGCCTGAGGGAAAATTTTATAAATGAAGACTTCTGCTCTGCCCCACCCCCACCTGTCCTCTTCCCATCCCCAGGCAAATCCATAGAGTAAACAGCCTCATGCACCTGTATGTTGACTGTAGAGGGTGGGCTAGCTCAGACCCCACACACATGCTCTGTCTACTCTCCCTGCAAGCAGCTGCCCCTTTACCACCCCTCAGACCAGTGGTGAGGTCTGCCCTCAGCAGGAGCCCCACACAGACCCTGGATTCTGGGGTCTCAGGCACCACAACATGTTCTAGAAGGGAAGCACGACTCTGGGTGGGCACATTCCCTTGTCCCACGGAGAGATATACCTGGAACGCAGCTAGAGCTGGTTCGTTTGACTTATGGGATCTAAGGGTGGTACTGGGGTCTAAGAATGGTTACTGGGGTCTAAGAGTGGAACCAGCCTTCCCCCCAATTGTGAGGCACGTCCCTCCTCCAATTCAGCACCCTCCTGTCTCTGCATCCATCCTCCCTCCTTCCCCCTCCTGTGCAAAAGAGGGTGTGTTTTCCCAGCAGAGGCCAATATCTCCTCCTGGGTTCCCTGTTCAGAACTTAGGATCAAGGAACAGCGGGAAGTAAGTGAAGAGAGCCGTGGGAACAAGAGGGTCTGGGTTTCAGTTCTGGTCCTGCCATCCACTGGTCAAGCCTATGTTTCCTCACTTGCAAAATGGTGGTGACAGTGCTTGTCCACCTTCCATAGTTGGCAGAAGAGTTCAGTGCGATAATTCAGGGAAAAATGCTCACTCAACCGAATAGCAATTTACAAAGTGTAAGGGGATGGTATTTCTCCTAGTTGCAATCCTGATTTTATATAGTTTATAGGAGAAGGCAGTGTCTGGAACTTGGGAAAACAGATTCTCTAGGCCTTAGCTAATGTCTTTGGACAACCAGATAATTTGTTTTCCTCTCACCATTAGACAGCTGCATAAGGCTTTTTATTTTTCATTTTTATTCATGCTATTCATGGGGGCTGAGATTCTTAAGTAAAATACCTTATAAAAGAACCAAATTCCATTATCTAAAAAAGATTTTAGGGACTTCCCTGGTGGCACAGTGGTTAAGAATCCGCCTGCCAATGCAGGGGACATGGGTTCGATCCCTGGTCCAGGAAGATTCCACATGCCGTGGAGCAACTAAGCCCATGTGCCACAGCTACTGAGACTGTGCTCTAGAGCCTGTGAGCCACAACTACTAAGCCTGAGAGTTGCAACTGCTGAAGCCCACGTACCTAGAGCCTGTGCTCCACAACAGGGAAGCCACCGCAATGAGAAGCCCAGCACTGCAATGAAGAGTAGCCCCACTCGCCACAACTAGAGAAAGCCTGCACGCAGCAATGAAGACCCAACGCGGCCAAAAACAATAAATAAATTTTAAAAAATTGTTTTAGGAAATTTCCTGGTGTTCCAGTGATTAGGACTTGGCACTCTCACTGCCTGGGCCCCAGGTTGGATCCCTGGTGAGAGAATTAAGATCCCACAAGCTGCATGGTGAAGGCAAAAAAAAAAATAAATAAATAAATAAAAGATTTTACTTTAATCCTTTAGCAAAGTGAACTCAGGATGGTAGAGCAAACTCACCCACGCAGCCAAGGCAATATTAGTTTCTTTTTTACCTTTTAAAAACCTCTATTTCAGATATAGCCATTGAACACTTCCTAACAGCAGGAAGATGTAGAAAGGACTCTAAGGTCAAGGATAGATACTAAATGAGATTCAAATAACATGGCTCCTATGGCCCTTGTCCAACTAAGAGAGGTTTTCATATTTTTAAAGAGTCATAAGAAGACAAAAACAAAAGAAGATATGCAACAGAAACTATAAACGGCTCTGAAAGCCTAAAATGTGTACTGTTTGGCCCTTTATAGAGAAAGTTTGCTGACTTCTACCCAAAAAGGTTGAAGGACTCACTGACTCTCTTCACCTTTCATTTGACAGTCTCTCATGGGATCACCTCCTATCACCTTTAATAGCTAAGGCAGAAGGGATACATACAATTCTCAGCCTACCAGAGAACATCCATTTGGGGATGGACTTATCAAGAGCTGAGAGAGGCTTCTGGAACTTAGCATAAGGTCCTGAGTAATTTTGGTGGGGGAAGAGTCAGAGGGATCATGGCATACTTCTAGACTCAACAGAGGTAGCACAACACAGCTCAAGAAGTCCTTTCAGGTCCTTGATTTTGTTTACCCAGGCTAGGCCAGAAGAAGAGCCTGGGTCTCCTGGTCTTCACTCATGAGCAAGTCTGTGTCATCTGGAGGAACTGACAAGCTGGTAAATCTTTGGTAGCCATCTATAATTCTTGGCTACAGAGTCTAGCTTTGGTTCTAACAGTCAGGAGTCAAAGCAAGACCTCACAGTCCTAGGAGAAGGTGTCACCAGTATCAATCTTTCACCTCAAACATCACAAACCCAGCATGTCCAGTCTTTCTCCCTGGGTTCTTACCCCACCTTTCCCTGGCTCTAGCTAGAGGTAAGGGGCAATAATTTTCTTCTCTTCTAACTCATGAGTTTAGAACCATTGATGTCAGAGCCCATTTCTTCCCTTCAGTGCCAACCCCTTCACACCTACCTTCAGTCCTGGAAGGAGAACCTCTTTCTGGTGAATCTGGATGAGTGTGACAGCTACAAGCACCACAATGCTCAAAAGCAAGACCACCAAGGTGATGATGGCTGAAATTCGGGAGAGGGCCTTGAGGCCTAAAATGGGGAGACCCAGAAGACACATGAGGGGGAATTGGGAACAAGGTCCTGGCCTTCTTTGTAGAATCTGTGGACTGGGTGCTTAACCGCATGCATAAGTCACTTCCTCTGGCTTTAGTGAGACCAATACTTTTAGAGCAGCAACTGGGCTCAATACCCATTTATCTTTCCTCCAAAGAGTGGACTAAACCAGTGTTTGCAGGGAGGATATGCATGATTTAGTTCTCTGGTATTTCCCAAAGTGTGTTATGCATATTACTGGTCATCCCTGAGATGATTTACAATAACATTTGTTTCAATGTAGATTTGAAAACTATGGGTTTTCTATTAAAGCAAGTGATATAACATTTCATTTGAAAATAATCTCAGATAAATAAAAAGAAATTCATATTGTATTTCAGATGTAATCAATGATTATAAAGTTCAGTACATGATGACTTATCGTCAAGCAAATAGTAACGTGTTTGAATTCCTAAGATATGTGGGTTCCCAGTAAGAATTCAACCTCAGTCATTTTTCCTGTGTCTATAGTAAAGGCATAGGGTCTCCCCTACATCTTCACAAAGAGTAACTAGACCCCAATCCATGTGTTCCCTCCCAAAGTGGTCATATAATCTCTGGTATTTGTATTTTAATCAGAACTATATCTATCTATGTAAACTATATCTGTACATTTAAAAGCAAAAGAAAAAATGTAGCATATGAATAGTCTTCAACTAAATATATAGCCTCTGAATAAAGGTAATTATATAATTATATGCATTATATAGTAATATATAATGTATCATAATGGGCTATTTCTACTTATTAAATTTAAACTAATATTTCTTAACTAGATGATTATGAGCAAATATTTACTTGGGTCTTAAAAAATCAGTGAGCTAGTGAAAATTTCATAAAGTAGCAAATATACTTATTAAAAAAAGAAAAGAAAGAAACTTTCTGAAATGATTCCATTTATGTTAAGTTCTAAAACAGGCAGGTGACAGAAATCAGAACAGTGATTGCATGAGGGTTTGGGGCAAGCATCCACTGGGAAGGAACACGTGGGCACTTTCTGGGGTAATGGAAATGCTCTTACATCTTAATAGGATTGTGGGGTATATGGGTGTGTGCATTTTTCAAAATTTATCAAATTTTCAAAAGTTCTTTGGAAAAAACTGAAAATCAAAGCAAACCAGCTCCTTAGGTACAATTTCCCTTTAAAAAAAAAAAGATTCTTATAAATTGTCCCTGTTCTAAAAACATAATCCTTTCAGAAGGCAAGAATACCTAATTTAGGGACACAAGATCTATCTATTTCACTGTATATAAATTATACCTAATTTTTTAAAAAGACATTTAATTAAAATATTGACTAAATAATAGTCTTGGTAGAACTATTATAGCATAAACATAAGTGGTGACACTCAAATGGCTGAAATATGATAAACACTAGCATAACAGGAAGATCACTGAATTCAGAGAATCCAAATATTTCTCTCACTAATTGTGTACTTAAATGTAAATCAATTAAAATGAAATAAAATTTAAAAACTCAGTTCCTCAGTTTCACTAGCCACATTCCAAGTGTTTAGTAACCTGAAGTGGCTACCACATTGGGCGGTGTAGCTACAGAACATTTCTACCATCACAGAAAGTTCAGCTGAATAGCAATGGGGTAGATCCTGTCCTATTCCAGAACATATACTTTTAGATCATCATAACCTATGCTTTACTACTCCTTCATTATTTCTAGGAGACATTTTCTTGGAAGAAAAAAAAAAAGAGCATGTATATACTACCATATAGAGTTAGATTCAGCCTCAATATCCAGTCTCATCACAATGCTCACTACTTGGGGAGGCCAGTCATGCAGTGGGTCTCACTAGCTCAGAACAGCCAACTCTTACCACCTCAACTGATTCCCCTGCAGTATAGATGCTGCCACAGACACTTCCTGATGTCAAAGGTGGTCATGTAACACCTTAATTCTCCTACCTTGTCACTGGGAGTGAACTGGAGGGGGACTTGTCAGTATTTATCAAAATTGCAAATGTGTATACCAGCTGCCTCAAAATCCCACTTTGGGGAATTTATTCCACAGAACTAGCCCTGAGTGTGTTAAATGACTTGTACACCAAGTTACTCATTGCAGAATCGTTTGTCATAGCACCTGGAGGGAGGCCAGCTACTGGATTTAACCTTAAGAACCCCTAAAGGGGTCCTGGATCAACTTTCTGTGATTCCAGGTCAAAGGATATGACCTAGACAGAAACCGGTTTATCCACAGAGGCAAATTTTTGCATCAACTTTTAAACAATGCATATGCCAGTGTCAGTTATAGTTTAAGGGATTTTTTTTTCTTCCCCTAACAAGACAAGGTAGAGGTTTAATCTGCCATGTTAAACTTGTCCTTTGGAAGGAATGTAACAAGTTAGTCTGTATGTGTGACCTTACAGTATATTGTGTTAAAATTTCAAAGTGTTTTGAATACCCAATTTAGGGGCACCACTAAAGAACATCTGTCCACGGGGCGGGAGTGGGGGTGATACATAAACAGTCTCCTGACCACAGCCAGGAGGCTGGCCTCCTAAGTTCTCTGTACTTCAGCAGTTTTCAGGTAAAAAGCTATGATTACCTTAAGCAAACCCTTGCCCCAGCAGAAAAGCCTATCACAAAGCAAAATGGACCAGACCAGGTCTCGTTCATTTAGGGAATGCAGCCTAGAGCTGTGCTGTCATTAGGGCTGGACAAACACTGTAATTACCAGGTGCCTCCCGAAAGTGGAGAGGCCAGACCCTTCTGGGTTTCCACATGAGCAACTCCAAAATGTGCTCCAGAGGCAGGCAGGAAGGGCAAGCTTGGAAGTGTGTGTGTGTGAGTGTGTGTGTGAGCATTCTACACATGTGCCTGCAGTATCAGCGGTAACAACGCTGACCCATGGCAGGGGTGGGGGCAGGGGGGATGCTGTAGGCGCCTTGCCAGAAACAACACTTGGATGGAAAGAGAGGCAAGCTCCAAGCGCTTTACAATTCATCACAAAATCAACAATATTCTAAAGCAGACCTTACACACAGCTGGGTAAGGGAAACGACAAGGGCCAAATTAATGGATTATGCAAACCGGAAAAACCATTTAAGCGAAACAAGCATGTTAGTCCTTGTTTTGTGTTGCTTTGACGAAAAGAATTACTTTTATCTGTGGAATGCCGGTGGTGAAAGCCCGGTGAGCACTGTCTCACACCAAAGAGGTTAAACCGTCATTTGCTTGGGGACATGGATGAAGAACTGTGGGCTGAAGCTGGGATTCTCGGGTGATGTGACAAAATCACATTTGCTGCCTGCTGAGCGATACTAACCTGCTTGCTCACAAGGTTGGCGGGTCAGTACCGTGAACATCTCTCCTTCCAGCTGCAGGTGAGAGAACACAGAATGACAGAGCTTTCGTGGCCCCTGACTTACGAAGTTCCAAAAACTTGCACCGTGTTAAAATACAAAGCCACTTCACTTCTACCGAAGGAAAACCTTCCGGGGGACAGATGAACCTAGAACTTCCAAGACAGACCCAAAGCTGGGCTTACATTCTAAGGTCAACTCCCCCCACCCCCCATGCAAGGAAAGGAAGAAGAACGGGTTTGCTGAATTTTAAACTCAAAAAGATTTCTAAGAAGTCAAGCTTCTCCTGCAGATTTTCCCACCGGTACACACCTCCCGGGGCAGAACAAATCCTCCACCTATTATGAACATTCATAGTCTGAGGAAGGGCTGTTCTTCAAAGCACACCAGCAAGGGAAGCTTGTGTGTGTGTTCGCGGCCCGCGAGCCCGAGGTCGCCCTTTCAAGATCCAGGACGGTTATCTGTGGCTGCTGGCTGGCGACCATTGCAAGAGGATGTCGGGGCCCCCGGCATCCAGCGCCCCAGGATATTGGAGGCCCCACGCTGGGCTGCGTCTCCACACAGCCAAGGCATCCAAACGCCCAGCCCATCTCCGGACCCGAGGAAGCGCTTGGTAAAGACGTGTCCACCTCTCCCGGCACGGCGGGGACCACCTCCCCACCGCCCGAGGATGTGGGGCTCGCGTCCTTCGGTCCCTCCCTCCAGCCCCCTGCGGAATCCTATTCCGTTTCCTTCCCTCCCAGATCTCAGCCTCACGAAGCTTCCCGTTCCTTCCGCGGCGGCTCGGACACGGGGACCTCTGTCCTTACCTGTGCACAGACGACCCGAGGAAGGCGACTGGCGCTGCCGCAGTGCCAGCTGGAGGCCAGAGCGCAGGAGTCTCCTGTGGAGGCGGGGCGAGGCGGGACGGGGGCGGGGCTGCCGCGTCCGGGGCCCGACCCCTGCGCCGGTCCAGGCGAAGCACCTCTTCACCTGACCTCTTCTAGTTCATCACCACCCGAAGTGGGGGTGGGGAGGCGCGGGAGGCGCTGCGAGGCCTTGGCTCTCCACCCGCGATCCCACCCGAGCCTACCTGGGGAAGGTGGGGCGGGGGCGATGTCTTCTGCCTGCCGCCTTCTTCGATGTCGAGGCCAAGAGCCTTTTGATCTGTCTTTTAGTTTCCACCACTGTTACCCCAAGCCTAAGTGGAGGGGAAGTGGGGGAAGGGTAGGGCAGAGACTGGGCACTCCGTGGGTATGCACAGGTGGGCCCTGTGCCCCACCTTTCTGGGAAGTCGAGACCAGTAAATACCTGTAATGTTGGGAGTGAGGCAGGTAAGCAGACTTGTCCCTAGGTCACTTGGACCAGGAGAGCAAAGTAATACAGAGACGTTCCCTCTCAAATAGTTTAGCAGAACCACCTTGGCTATGCCCAGGGACATTCTCACTGGTTACTGAGCAGTGCTCTCCCCCACTGCATTTTATATATGTGTCATTAGGCCAAAATTCAGGGCAAGCACTGCCTGGAAGAGGCCAAATAGGAAAGAGGACAAAAATGCAGCCATTCAAATGCCCCAGGAGTCTGTTTTTAATGCAGCAGCAGGTAGCCTTCTGGCCCCTCTGAGTGACCCCCAAGGACTCTTGGAATGATCCCAGCTAGAGGCATAAGCAGGCTTTTTTTTTTTTTTTTTTTAACATTTATTTATTTATTTAGCTGTGCTGGGTCTTAGTTGCAGCATGCAGGATCTTTAGTTGCGGCATGCGGGATCTTAGTTGTGGCATGTGGGATCTAGTTCCCTGATCAGGGATCAAACCTGGGCCCCCTGCATTGGGAGCATGGAGTCTTAACTGCTGGACCACCAGGGAAGTCCCATAAGCAGGCTTCTGTTGGATCATCCCTCTTTGTGGTTCCTGAATATCTGGAAGGAATTGCTGAGGCCCCAACTATGTCCTTGGGAGCCAGGCCCTGTGCACCACTAGTTTTCTGTCCTGTGCAGGTAGGGCCAAACCCTTCATGAGGCAAGAGGGCCTTCAGAGAACAATGCCCCTGTTTTGAGACCTCTGAGATCAGAGAGGTCTGGGTGTGTGTATGTGCGTGCACATACTCACACACACAGGCATGCAAGAGCACCAGTCACTTACCCCGAATCTGATGGACATGGACCCTTGCAGGAAATTTGTACAGTCTACAGTGGGGCATTCAGTATGTACTTGCTAAATTGTAAGACTTCTTTTCATTGAAAGCTGTGGGTCAGTGAAACACAAGGCATAGGATTGAAAGATGAGGGACTCTCTGCACCCAGGGGACCATAAACCCACAAACAGCTGCTGACGCTACACCTAGGCCTGGGGTCAGTAGCACTGGCTCTAAGGGATGAATCATTGACCTTAACATCCCTACTGGTTTCCCAGGAGCTGAGGAGAGTTTCCTAGGCCTAAAGGGCCTTGAAATTTAGTTGGTACAGTTCATACTTTGAATGCTCTCCTCAATCTACAGGCCCTGGAATTGTGAGCACCCACCTCCTTTGAGACCCCAAATCTACTTTTATTTTTCCAAACTTCTCTGAAACTCTCTGTTCCAGGCATTGTCTCACACTTCTTTGCGGCTCCCCAACTAGTCCTAGTCATTCAAAGGCACTTCTCCCTCAACCTTCTATGTATAAGAACACACACACACACACACACACACACACACACACACACACACTTCCCCATCAACCCTCCACATGCAGGAACAAACACAGATACATACATATACATACATGTGCAAATGTTTATGGTTTTTCCTGATTTTAAAATACAGATTTGCCTTACCAGGCATCAAACCATACTATAAAGCTATAGTAATTAAAACAGCCTGGTTTGGGCACAGGAATATACCAAGAGAGCTAAAGAACGTAAGAGATAGTTCAGACTAGTTAATGGGTATGGGATCTAGTATAGCATCAAGAGGAAATTGAGGGCTTCCCTGGTGATGCATTGGTTGAGAGTCCGCCTGCCGATGCAGGGGACACGGGTTCGTGCCCCGGTCTGGGAAGATCCCACATGCCACGGAGCGGCTAAGCCCGTGAGCCATGGCCGCTGAGCCTGAGCGTCCGGAGCCTGTGCTCCGCAAGGGGAGAGGCCACAACAGTGAGAGGCCTGTGTACTGCCAAAAAAAAAAGAGGAAATTGAAAGAACATATTATCCAATAATTAGTTTTGAAACCTCTACTTTTCATATTTTTGAACAAATCCCAGTCACTCATCAGACATAAAAATAGATTTTATGTAGATTAAAATTTTGAATAGAAAAAAGGATTTAATATACTAAGAAAATAGAGGAGGATATTTTTATGATCCTTGGAAAGGAACAGCCTCTTCTAGCATTAGATTAAAGCAGGGAGATAAAGTAAACAAACTTGCATCCATAAAAATGTAAAACAACTGCCTTGAAAAAGACACCACCCCTAAAAAAAGGGATCAACTGTGGGGAAATATTTAAGAATGTAATAGCAAAGAGTAAAAAATCATGATATATAATGAAGTCCTACAAATCTATGGAAATATATGAATATCTAAAGTAGAAAAGTGGACAAATGACAAGCACTAACCAATTTAAAAAGAATAAATGGCCTATAAACATGGCAAAGATGTTTAATCTCATTACTTACCCAAAAATTGCCAATTAAAACTTTAATATCTTTAAATAAGATTTTTTTGGGGACTTCCCTGGTAGTCCAGTGGGAAAGACTGTGCGCTCCCGATGCAGGGGGCCTGGGTTTGATCCCTGGTCAGGGAACTAGATCCCACATGCATGCCGCAGCTAAGAAGTCCACACACTGCAACTAAAAATCCCGCATGCTGAAACTAAGACACAGTGCAACCAAAATAAATAAATAAATAAAAATAAAGAATTAAAAATAAATAACTAAATAAATTAGGTTTTTTAAAACTGATCAGTTTAGCAAAGCTTAAAAATATCTGTGAATGGCTATCATCAAAAAGAACACAAATAACAAATGTTGGCGAGAATGTGGAGAAAGGGGAACCCTCCTACACTGTTGGTGGGAATGAAAATTGGTGCAGCCACTGTGGAAAACAGTGTGGAGGTTCCTTAAAAAACTAAAAATGGAACTACCATATGACCCAGAAATTCTACCCCTGGGTATATACCTGAAAAAAATAAAAACGCATTGGAAAAGATACATACACCCCGATGTTCATAGCAGCACTATTTCTTTTTTTGTTTGTTTTTGCTGTATGCGGGCCTCTCACTGTTGTGGCTTCTCCCGTTGTGGAGTACAGGCTCCGGACGCGCAGGCTCAGCGGCCATGGCTCACGGGCCCAGCTGTTCCACGGCATGTGGGATCTTCCCAGACTGGGGCACGAACCCATGTCCCCTGCATCGGCAGGCAGACTCTCAACCACTGCACCACCAGGGAAGCCCATAGCAGCACTATTTATAATAGCCAAGATATGGAAGCAACCTAAGTGTCCACCAACAGATGAATGGATAAAGAAACTGTGATACGTGTGTGTGTGTGTGTGTTTGTGTATATATCTATATATATATATACACATATATATATACATATATATACAATAATTTTGCCATTTGCAGCAACATGGATGAACTTGGAGGGCATTGTGCTACGTGAAATAAGTCAGACAGAAAAAGGCATACTGTATGATATCACTTCTTTGTGGAACCTAAAAAATACAACAAACTAGTGAATATAACAACCACCACCACAAAGGATCTATGATGCTCCATGCTGGAGAAGATGTGGGGGAAACAGGCTCTTTTGAAGCTTATGGGATGTGACATGCCCTGGTTTTCTCCCCACCTCGCTAGATGCTTTTTGCTGGTTTGTGCTCCTCTGCCAGGAGTTTCTCAAGATGTAGCCTCGGGCCCTTTTTACTCCTCACTCTGTACTCTCTTCCTAGGTAATCTCATCCATGCCCACGGCTTCTGTTCTATTCACAGAAGCCTCTCCAATGCATGTCTCCTGCTCAGGCTTGCCCCCTTGAGCTGTAGACTTAGAGACTTGCCTGTTTGACTTCTTCGGATGTCTTAGAAGCATCTAAGTTTCTAGGTTTAGAAATCTAAGTTTACTAGGCTTCAAGCTGAGCTCCTTATCCTCCCACACCGGACCATCACCTCCTCCAACATTTTTAATTTCAGTGGATGGCACCCCCACTCATCCAGGTGGGCAAGCCAGAAACCTGAGGGTTATCTTTGGTAATCTTTCCCTCCTTCCTCATAATCAGTCACTAATTACTGCTGATTTTAACCTCTTAATTATCTCTACAATATGTACTCCATCTCCACCACCACCACAGTCTGAGCAAGGGTTTCTCGGTCTAGGCACTAGTTGTATTTCAGGCCAGGTAATCCTTTGCTCTGGGGGCAATCCCGTGTATCATGATTAAGGAGCATCCCTGATGGTCAGTCACAAAATGCCAGTAACATCCCTCCACACACAGTGGACCAACCAAAAATGTCTGCAGACATTGCCAAGTGTCTTCTGAGGGGTGAGATTTCCCAGTTTGAGAACCACTGGTCTAAGCTACCATTCTCTCTCTCCTGGATTTGGACAATGGTCTTGATTTCTCCCTTTATGATCCATTTTCCCATTGCTACCAGCCTCCTCTTTTCAAAACACAAATCTCACTGTGTCAACCCCATCCTTAATAGACACTTCTGTGCCATCAGTGGATACAGACTCAAATCCTCAGTAAGAGGTGGGGGCCACAGTGCAGGGGTATGTCCCTAGGAAGGCCCTGCAGGGTCCTGCTTGGTTTCCTATGGACGCCAAAGCACCAGAAGGGAAGTCCAGGCTTCACGGACAAGCTGCGCGAACAGTGCAGTTCCTGGAAGGCAAATGCTGGCTGCTCCAGGAAGCCCACAAAGACATGTCCTGCCTCAACAGACTCACTGGAACCACTATGGAGAGATGGCAAACACCCCTTCATCCAGGACACCTGCCTCTATGAATGCTTCCTCAACCTGGGGCCCTGGCTCCAGCAGCTGGACCACACTGGGCACAGAGAGCAGATCTGAACCTGCCTCTTGCAAAGATGACTGTCAGTCCTCGTGTGAAAACTGCTGCACCTACTTTACCTAGAAGTGTGTTGCACAACGTAACCAGTGTCCAGTGGGGCTTCCTGCTACCCCTTCAATTTCTGCTTCCCACAGCGGCCACTCTGCAATGAAATCAAGGGTTGCTCCTACAGCATGAGCCAACTGCAGCCAAGGGAGTGGTCACTGCACCCAGATGTGGTTCATCCTGGCCCAGGGAGCCCCAAGGAGGAAGTTCTATGCTGTGACATGCACTGGGTCTGTGCCCTGTGGGGCTGGCCTCTCCTGCTCATCCTGCCCCTGATGCTGCTCAACTGAGCTATTTCTACCTTCTGCTACCTGGACATACCAGCTTGTTCAGCCCCACAGCACCAAGACCCTCAGCTCTTGCTCAGTGGTGGGGTCTCCGTCAGCCAGTTTAAATAAATAGACACCCTTGTTGCTCACACAGAAGTCTCGCAAAAGGATATATGATGGAAAGTAAGCCTCCCTCCAATGACAACTGCATTTTAATTGTTTCTTATAAAAAAATGGGAATATTGTTCTGAAAAAATTTCAGATTATTTCAAGAATTTAATATTTCTGTCTTTTTTTTTTGACTGTTAATATTTAAAGTTTTTCTTGGTTTACTTATTTCTCCTGCAAAATTACCGACATACTGTTGCTGGTGCCTGTTTCCCATCAGAACAATGCCTTGCACTTTTTCCTTTTGGGGCCCCTCCAGCTGGGGTATCTGAGTATCAGGTCAAGACCCTGTCTACTAATGTCACCTTCCTGAGAGTTTCAGCTCTCACCTTCCTGCCCTGCACCTGATCCATGCTTCTGCAATTCTTCTGATTTGGTTTCATTGCTTTTTCTTTGCAGAAAGCATGTCTTCACTTGCTTTACTATTTTTGAGTTTGGAGAACAATAATTTTTTAAATGAAAAATTGGAGTAAATTGTGATGTCTACTTAGGAAGGAAAACTGCCCTAGGATGTGGAGAAATTCAAGAAAAGATGGCTAATAGTAAACATATTTCTCCTCTAAGGTATGACATGGGCTTGACTTGGAGGTCATAAAGGAGTGTTTGAGGATGTTTTGTAGAAAGAACTTTGTCTGAAGGAGCCATCTAAAAAGGTTCAGGCTGATTCATTCCATTTCTTATGACCAGAGCCTTTTACGGCTTCATCACAGGAGGTTATAGATGGGTGTTTTGAGGTTCTCCTAGGAACAGTCTGGATTCTAGGAGTATGGCTTATATGATTAATTTGGTGCCTGGTGGTGACTGAAGATCTCATCAGGCTGAATGTTGAATCTTAAATATGAACCAATAGCCAAGACAGGGCAAAGCCACCAACATTCATTATATATATATAGAAAACAAAAACAACAGCAAAAAACAAAAACTGAACAGAAAAAAGGAACTCATAGAACAAATAAGACAATGCAAGTAGCAGAAGAAAAGATAAAAAACAAACCCCAGAATCACTAGACTTCTCAGAGAGACTTGAAGATACTGTATCCATTAAGCAAGAAGGAAACACGATGGAAGGGGAACTATTTAGAGTACATGAAAACTTCTGTTGGGCATTTAAAACATGACAGATGAAGGGAAGAGTCCAGTTGACTGTTTGGAAAATAAGTATGAAGAAATATGTTAGGATCTATTATAAAAAGATAAAGATAAGGAAAGAGAAATTATAAGAAAAAGAGGATCAATTCTGGAAGTACAGCATCCAATAACAAGTTCCAGAAATACAGCAGAGAAAATGGAGGGGGAGAGATTATCAAAGAAGTAATACAAGAAAAACACCCCAGAATTGGAAAAAGATAATGTCCAGATTGAAAGTGCTAAATTGAGTGCCGAGTACAATGGATGAAAAAAAAGGCAAAGAAGACATGTTATTTTCAAAACATTGATGATGGAGAGAAGATTGGAGAGAGAGATGGAGAGAGAGGGAAGGAGAAAGAGAACAAACAGTTCACTTACAAAGGAATAGAAATCAGATTGGTATCAGACCTCTTAATAATAACACTGAATACTAGAAGATGGTGAAATTATGCATTAAGATTCCCTTCTGTGACCAAGTAAAATGGTGATGATGGTAAAAAATAATTCCAATATACAAACAATAGCTAATATGTATTGACTATTTACAAAGAGTCAGGAAGTAAGCTAAATTCTTCACATTGACCTTTCTTGTTTAATGTTCCCAACAAATTTATAAGTTTTATTATTATTTCCCAATTACATGTGAAGAAACTGAAGTGCAACATGATTAACTAAATTGTTAAAGGTCAAGCAGAGAGTAAACTTTGGAGGCAAAATGAGTTTCCAAAAACTTATGAAAATACTTGGATCATGCAGTAAGATGTTAACATTATATCTGTCATACAGGGTAAGAGAGTAAAGAGAAGAAAAGAACAAAAAGAGAATTTGACAAAGATTCCCTATGTTTTAGTTGTAAAAGAAATATCGATCAGAGATGGAAAGGGGAAAAAACAGTTTTGTAGCACTTAGGAACTGTTATTTCTGTTTCACAGCTGTGCTAATGAGCCTGACTGCAAAGTCTTTGCCATCAGGGAATGTCTGATACTTTGCATCCACTGTGATACTAGGCACCAAAACAAATACTAATCTTCTGGTCAAGCCAGCTTGTTAGGTCAAAATGTGTTCTGCGGGCTTCCCTGGTGGCGCAGTGGTTGAGAGTCCGCCTGCCGATGCAGGGGACACGGGTTCGTGCCCGGGTCCGGGAAGATCCCACATGCCACAGAGCGGCTGGGCCCGTGAGCCATGGCCGCTGAGCTTGTGCGTCCGGAGCCTGTGCTCCGCAACGGGAGAGGCCACAACAGTGAGAGGCCCGCGTACTGCAAAAAAAAAAAAAAAAAAAAAAAATGTGTTCTGCTGTGAATGAAGCATATTTGCACCTTGAGCCCCACGTATCTTGTGAAGCAGGAGAGGGAGTTCAAGGGGAAAACATTCAGGGTGTTTTGGCAGCCCCTGGAAAGGTAGGTGTGTCTCTTGAGGAAACAATTTAATTTACTTTTCTCCAAGTAGGATTGTGTTGGTAACAGAGTCTCCGTGAAAAGTTAGTGTGAACAAAGGAGGCTCTTAGGAAGAGAGTGAATCACCTTGGGTACTGCAGCTGATAACCAGCGTTGGTAATCTTCAGGATAGGCAGAATAAAAAAAAAAATTCTAGGGGAAATTTGATGTGTTTGGGCATTTGGAAAAATTATTGTTAGACATGTAACAGATCTTTTGGATCACTTGAAAAAATATAGAAAATTAAGCAAATAAAAACTGGGGAAAAATAGAAAACTGTAAAGGGAAGGAAGCAAATCATAGAACAACTTGGCTCACCAGTGAATAATACTTAATATTGGCTGTTTGTTCAACCAAAAAAGCTATGATTTAACCATATTAAGATGAAGAAGAGGAAGCAGGTGGTCATGACATATAAGAGCACGAAACTCTCAAATACCATAATTGGTAATTAACTGACACGCTCTAAAATGGATAGATCTAAAAGGGGCAATAAGACCATACTACTTAGAAATGTGAGACTAAGTATGAGAAGAAGCAGCTGAAAGAGCTGAAAGTAGATGCTTCTGAAGAAGGACAGAGCAAGGGTGGGGGTGGAGATAGGTGGGGCAGAGACCTGTCTTTTAACACTACTTATTTTTAAATAATGTGCCTGTTATTCTATTATTAATTTTTTACAATAAAAAGTATTTTCACCTGTTTCAAAATTCAAATGGTACAGTAAAAAGTCTGTCTTCTTTCCTGTCCTTTCCAACCTGGCTCCCCTCAGCAAAAGCCTCCAACATTTTTTCCTTGTGCATTGTTCCAAAGACAATTTAATTATATTGTTTTTATTAAAGTGAATATATTTTTTTAATTAGACATTTAAACATTTTTATTTACTTATTTGTATTTTTGGCTGTGTTGGGTCTTACACGCAGGCTTTCTCTAGCTGCGGCGAGCGGGGGCTACTCTTCCTTGCGGTGCGCAGGCTTCTCGTTGTGGTGGCTTCTCTTGTTGTGGAGCACAGGCTCTAGGCACACGGGCTTCAGTAGTTGTGGCACTCGGGCTTCAGTAGTTGTGGCTCGCGGGCTCTAGAGCATAGGCTCGGTAGTTGTGGTGCACGGGCTTAGTTGCTCCGCGGCATGTGGGATCTTCCCGGACCAGGGATCTAACCTGTGTCCCCTGCATTGGCAGACGGATTCTTAACCACTGTGCCACCAGGGAAGCCCTTTAAAAGGAGTTTGGGCAAAAAGAAAATCTGCTGAGGTATGTAGTGGACATGGTCCAATAAAATAAATTTTATCTTAATGCAGTGAAATGACTTTTGCATAAAATTAATAGAATGTCCTAATTCCTTGAGATTATCAATAGTAATTCATACCATGGCTTTAATAACATTTTTGAAGAAATAATTATGTCATTAAATTAAAAATCAACAAATTTGCAATAATGACAACTTCTCTTTCTTTCTTAGAGGCATGGGCCTCAGATTTTAATTTTCTTATATCTCTTGCCAATTTTAGAAGGGAAAGATGCTGACTTCAAGTCAAATGTTCTGTCCTTACACTTGATAACAGATTCCTCTCCCAGAGCTAATGGTAAGTTTAGCTGCAGGTTTACCTAAAAGTCAATTACAAATATTGGTAAAGGCAAGATGCAATTTGGGGGCAGCCTAACTTGTTATTAAGTACAAGGTGTTTCATCCAGTCTTGTTAAACACTTTCCCCAGGGCTCTAAGGATTCATTCCTAAGCATGATGTCCAACAGGTGGGGGAGGCTGAGGGAGAGATGGAGTGGGAAAGAGTAACATCTCAAAGGCCACTCTGTTTAATTGTAAATAGTCCTGTAAACAGGACTGAGAGAAGCCCAGTCCTTTTTTTTGTTTTTGCTATACATTTTTTTTGGATTTTTATTTTTTTATACAGCAGGTTCTTATTAGCTATCTATTTTATACATATTAGTGTATATATGTCAACCCCAATCTTCCAATTCATCCCACCACCATCACCCCCCACCCCCCCGGCCCCCTGCTTTTCTCCCTTGGTGTCCATACATTTGTTCTCTACATCTGTGTCTCTATTTCTGCCTTGCAAACCGGTTCATCTGTACCATTTTTCTAGATTCCACATGTATGTGTTAATATGCGATATTTGTTTTTCTCTTTCTGACTTACTTTACTCCGTATGACAGTCTCTAGGTCCATCCACGTCTCTACAAATGACCCAATTGCATTCCTTTTTATGGCTGAGTGATATTCCATTGTATATATGTACCACATCTTCTTTATCCATTCATCTGTCGATGGGCATTTAGGTTGCTTCCCTGACCTGGCTACTGTAAATAGTGAGAAGCCCAGTCCTTATAACTCTGTGAGCATCGCGTCATTTGCCACATCCATGACAAAACAGGCTCCAGATAGTCTGTTAAAATCTTCTTTGTGTTCATTTATTCATTCATTCAAACATCAAGTAGTATTGACTGCTTACCTTGTGTCACCGCTGGGCTATGTTTAGGAACTATACAGAGGAGGAGTGAGGCATACAAGGGCTCACTGGCAAGATGCTCTTTATTTTTTTGTGATGCCAACTAACCAAAGGATTTGATGAAATCATAGATTCTGGAGCGGGAAGTGACCTTAGAAATTATCTCTCCAGCTGGGGCTCAGTGAAATTAAGCAACTGGCCCAGAGCCTCACTGGTATTTGCAGAACTGAGATGAAAACCAGCCACCAGGATAACCAGCTTCCAACCTACTTGGGTCCATGCAATAGATTATTAAAAGTGTAAAAGAACTGTAGGCAATGACATTCTGTAACTCTTCATAGTGAGGTTCTGGAAACATAACTGAACGGGCTCGACTTTTTACAGACTGAACAACTCACCAAACAGCTATTGTCAAGAGGAAGGGAATTGCCCCCAAGGGTCAGAAACCTCCCTGACCCTCCAGGCCAACTGCATGGTCTATCTGAGTAGCCGTGCTGGGGCGGGGAGACCATGGCAGTAAGAGCCTTGGGAAGTGATGGTTGGACAGCAGAAACTATGAGGGGAGAATCAGGAAGTGCAAAAACCAGAAATAAAATAAAAAGTCTCTAGTGACATCCATAGAAGGTGGAAGAAAGAAGGGAAAGTATGTGGGAAGAAGGGATGAGAGGCCTGAAGCTTGCCATGCACTTAGGAGGAACTCCACGGAACTGCTGCGTTCACAGGTCTCTATGAGAATGGAAAGAATTGTCTCCAAGGGAGAAGCATATCGTTTGATATACTTAAGACAAGGATGGGAAGCTTTCTTCCACCTGTCAAGAGCTTCTGATCCACAGGGAATAAAGCAAGCAGGAGTCTTTCAGAAGTAAGTGGTAAATGAATTACATTTTTGAAAGAGAAATAAAGTACATCTTACACAATTTTCGGAAGTAAGATTTGAAAACCTGAAACACTGGCACATGCAATTAACAGTAGAACATAATCATTCATTCAGTATTGTTACTAATTCAGTTGCTGGGATGAAACAAGGGTGGGGGTGGTGTGGGAGGTCAATAGGAAGAGAAGCAAATCTGAAGGGGGAAGGATAGGGTTAAGACAGAAATAAACAGAGAAGGACAAGGGTGGTGGGTAGAGACACAAAGAGAAAGAAAAGGAAAGATAGAAAAAAGACACTCTCAAGAGAGACAATTGAGATTTCAAAGGAATAGCATGAAGATTCCTCATCTGCCATTATCCTTCCCTCCCCCCATCCCCAATAGCTGTGGAGTCTGAGATTTCAGGTTCCACCATCTCCCATTAGGATAAATCAACCTCTCCCACCCCATGTCCACCCCACCACGACCTCCATCCCCAAGAGATTATTAAAAATCTCTATTTTCTTTAGCTGGTGCCCACATCACCAGACTTCTACTGTAGTTCTAGTTCTTGTGCCTAAAAAGTATTGTAAACCTATGTACCCTTCACACATTTTTAAGCTAACACCTACTCTTTTTCATCTTAAGATTAAGTAACTGCAAAGGATGGAATCTCCCAATGTACACATATTATATATGAGCCTTAAATATATTTTTATCAAAACGTTGTTGCAGATGTATCTTATTCAATTTATGGGATTGTCTGCCATACAATCTAATTGGCAATGCCAGTCCTCATGGTTAAACCTATCCACCAAATCACTCTTACTTTTACTCAGAAGAAGCTGCATTTTAATTAATTAATTAATTTTAAAATAAATTTATTTATTTACTTATTTTATTTTTGGCTGCATTGGGTCTTGGTTGCGGCAAGCGGGGACTACTATTCGTTGCGGTGCGTGGGCTTCTCATTGCAGTGGCTTCTCTTGTTGCAGAGCATGGGCTCTAGGCGCGCGGGCTTCAGTAGTTGTGGCTTGCAGGCTCTAGAGCACAGGCACAGTAATTGTGGTGCACGGGCTTAGTTGTTCCGCGGCATGTGGGATCTTCCCGGACCAGGGATCTAACCTGTGTCCCTTGCATTGGCAGGTGGATTCTTAACCACTGCGCCACCAGGGAAGTCCCAAAGCTGCATTTTAAAATTCAAATAAATATGCAATACCTATTCCTTTACAACCACATCACTATACAGAAAAGGTAGGGCCAGGGTCTCCCCTAGGAGCAATTCATTCTTTACTTGTCCAGTTTTTGGATGCCCCAGAGGTGCTTGTGCCCCAGGATAATTCCCTTTGGAAGCTTTGGGATGTGTGAGAGATGAGACTTTCTTGGTAAATTAGGAGAAGGATAAATGGAAGATTGCAAGCTTCTTCTCAGACAAATTTATACTAGGAAGGAACACATCAGGAAGTTGAGGATCTGGAATCCTTTCTTCTCTCAGAAGAGATTTATTTATTAAATAAATTATTTATTCATATAAAGTTTCACATCATTGATTCATCCTTTAGAAAATTCTTCCATATTTGCAGTTGTTTCTCTATTGCTGATCCTAATGTGTGTGTGTGTGTGTGTGTGTGTGTGTGTGTTCTCTGGGACTCTTTCTTTTTTTTAATTTTTATTTTATTATGGAGTATAGTTGATTAACAATGTTGTGTTAGTTTCAGGTGTACAGCGAAGTGATTCAGTTATACAAGTATCTATTCTTTTTCAAATTATTTTCCCATTTAGGTTATTACAGAGTATTGAGCAGTGTTCCCTGTGCTATACAGTGGGTCCTTGTTGGAGATCTGTTTTAAGTATAGCAGTGTGTACATGTCAATCTCAAACTCCCAATCTATCCCTCCCCCGACCAACCCTGGCCCTCTGGTAGCCATAAGTTCATTCTCTAAGTCTGTGAGTCTGTTTCTGTTTTGTAAATAAGTTCATTTGTGTCATTTTTTTAAGATTCCGCATATAAGCGATATCATATGATATTTGACTTTCTCTGTCTGATTTACTTCACTTAGTATGATAATCTCCAGGTCCATCCATGTTGCTGCAAATGGCATTATTTCATTCTTTTTAATGGCTGAGTAATATTCCATTGTATATCTGTACCACATCTTCTTTATCCATTCCTCTGTCGATGGACATTTAGGTTGCTTCCATGTCTTGGTTATTGTAAACAATGCTGCAATGAACTTTGGGGGTGCGTGTATCTTTTCTTTTAAAATTTATTTATTTAATTTATTTATTTTTGGCTGTGTTGGGTCTTCATTGCTGTGTGCAGGCTTTCTCTAGTTGTGGTGAGCGGGGGCTACTCTTCATTGCAGTGTGCGGGCTTCTCATTGCAGTGGCTTCTCTTATTGCGGAGCATGGGCTCTAGGCACGCAGACTTCAGTAGTTGTAGCACGTGGGCTCAGTAGTTGTGGCTCGTGGGCTCTAGAGCGCAGGTTCAGTAGTTGTGGTGCACGGGCTTAGTTGTTCTGCGGCATGTGGGATCTTCCTGGACCAGGGCTGGAACCTGTGGCTGCATGTATCTTTTTGAATTACGGTTTCCTCTGGGTATATGCCCAGGAGTGGGATTGCTGGATCATATGGCAACTCTAATATATATATATATGATCCATATGGATCATATGGGAACTCACAGGCCCTATGTCCAAATACAGTCACATTGGAGATTAGGGCTACGAGACATGAATCTTTAGTGGGGGAGGATACAATTCAGTCCATAGCAGAGCTATTCACTTATGATTTATACATTTTTCTGAATGTATGCTTCAATTTTAAAAGTGTATTCAGTAAAGTAAAATGAAAGAGAACATGATGAGCATCAGAAGTCCCATGGCCACAACTGCTCTTGGAGACCTATGGACCATATAACCATCTTACACAGAGATGGACCAGTGCTCATAGCCAGTGTGAAAAGCCCAGTCCAGTCTCTAGGTGTGGGCTCTTTGCCTGACTCCCTGCTGCGGGGCACATCATATCTTAGATCGGAACAAAGTACTCACTGTCCCTATGCAGAACACCGTGCCTCACCTCCTCTTCAGTTTTCTGCGTCACTGAGCCAATGATCTAATGAACAAGCTGTGCTCTGTATTAGGGTGTGAGTGGCTGTTGGTAGAACAAAACACGGAGTGTCCCTGGGGAATCACAAGTTTGTTGGGAGGCTACAGGGCAAGTTGAGCTAGGGAGAAAGGAAGAAGAAAAGAAAGAAGTCAAAATATTTTAAAATATCGAAGTAGAAAGATTTTTAAAGCATTATTTAGTTATTAATTTGAAATTATATTACATTTTGATCATTATAATTTCTGCTTTTTGAAATTTGTCAACATTCCCTTTGTGACCTAATGGTCAAAATTTGCTAATGTTTCATCCTAGCAAGAAAAAAGTGCATATTCATTCAACAAATATTTAGTGAGGGCCTACGGTGTATCAGGCACTGTTCTGGATTCTTAGGATCCAAGAGTGAACAGAACAAAGATCCTTGCCCATGTGAAATTTTCATTTAAGCAAGAGGAAGCCGGTGATGAGCAATACTCACAATGAATAAGCAAATTTTAAAGTAATATTACATGTGCTATGGAAAGTGACAAATGTTTTCCAGGATAGTAGAGTAAGGTAAGTGGGATGGGGGCACAGATTGCAATTTAATGTAGGGTGGTCAGGGAAGGCCTACTTGAAATGTGAGGGTCGAGGAGGTATGTGTGTATGTGTGTGTATGCAGGTGTGCACACTTCCTGAAGGGCTTTGTAGGGCTTTGCAGAACTTGCACTCTTAGTGAACTGGGTTTGGACAGAGGAATGTCATGATCTCAGTTTTTCAGGACTCACACTGATGACTTTATGAAGATTTGACTGTAGGGAGACAAGAGTGGAGGCTGGGAGATGGTTAGGAGGTTATTATCATTGTTCAGGTGGGAGATGATAGTGGCTTGGATCAGGGTGGCAGCAGTAGAGGTAGACAGAAGTAGTTGGATTGGGGATATCTGTTTTGTAAATAAGTTCATTTATACCATTTTTTAAAAATTAAATTCTACATGTGAGTGATATCATATGATATTTGTCTTTCTCTGTCTTTTGCCTACTCTTAAAATTTATTTATCTCCTTGTTGTTTTCTTCAAGGGAGCTTAGAGTAAAATGGAAAACACCACAATATTAAGGGCAGGGAAAGAAATGAGAGTAAGAGACAGAGGATGAGAGAGAAGCAAGAACTAAGATTTATGCCTGAGAAAAGCTACAGCGATTAAACACTGTCAAATGCAAGCTCCCCAAATATCACCAACGCAACCTATTGATAAGACAATGCTAAATTGATTGCTCACCCTGGAAGGGAGAACACCAGCACCACTGCAACAGAACTTTGGCTGTGTCTTCAAGGGGGCAAAGGCAAAGCTGCATATTATTGAGAATTGAAAGTTTTATCAAAGCGGGTCTTTCAGTGTGATGCTTGATCAGGATTGGGTAAAGATCATGACTAGTGTTTTAGAAACGGTGGCAACAGCAAGGTAAGGAATTTGAGGTGAGGGATTCGAAGAATCTTAGGGAGTAAGCTGTCTGTTGATGCTTCCTATAGAGGCATTGATGTGTCTTTTGGGAGGGTCATGTAATGAACTTTCACATTATTTTCCTGAGCAGGGGTCTCCTGGCATGGCAGTTATACTAATGCATACGATGGAATAGTAAAGTCATGTTAAAGTAGACAGTAAGTTCTGTGTGTGTAGGGTGAAATGGTTGTGTGTTTGTTTCAGTTCCTCAACACAAAAACCAAGCCAGGCCGTTTCTTATAGTAGTGCAGACCTCTAATCCCCAGCTCTGACTACAGTAGGACTGCTCACTCTGAGCTCCCAAGGCTTTAAGTTGGTTTGACATCTCCTTAATGCTTGTAAAATTTTTGCAGTCAATGAAGCTGCAGTTCCTAATGAGCAAAGTCAATTTAAATTGAAGAAAGCATAAGATTTGGACCAATACTGCTCATTGTTTATCTGCAATGGATGTCCCAATGGACGTAATTTTTGTCCATTACTGACAAATTAGATTTGGAGTTTTCAACTCCCATTTTGCTCTCTTACAAGCTTTCAGTTACACATGATTAATGGCCATAATTGCCCTGACTTTCCATTTTTAAGAAGCAAAGATTTCCTGGTAGATGTGGCACTCTCCAGCTACCGAGCACAATTTACAGTATTCAGCCTCATTTCCTTAAGTTTGCTCACTACCCTGGGCATTACTGAGAAAGACTCAGCTTACAATGTGGACTTAATTTTCTTATTATTTTCCCTAAAAGAATCACCAAGGTCCTACAAAAGGCTTAAAGATAGTTTTAATTCATCTCCCCATCTTATTATTAATATTGATATTATTTTGCTCTTTGGTCATATTATTTAACTAATTGAATAATTAAATAACTAATTGAATAAAAGCTGCTATCCAATGCATAGATAGGCATTACAGTTTACATAATGAAAAAATGTAATCAACATCATCCTCTCTGTAGTGGACGCTGTTGGTGTCCCACCCAGATGCCTCCACAAGGCCAGTGGACCCAACCCCAGCTGCTGGGAGTGCTGGTGATTAATTATTCACAACTGCTTGCTTCAGAGAGTTGCTCTGGCAACCAGGAGCCGTCTGGCCTGGAATATTACACCCCCCCAGTCCACCCAGGGCAGCTCACAGTCAATGAGTGACTGACATGGGGTATAAAAGGCCAGCCCTCTTGCCTCAGGCTGAGACTAATTCCGCTGTACAATTCATGCTTCATCAGGGCAGGAGAAGCCTCTGGTCTGTAGTGTGATCAGCCTTGGCAGCCCCTAGGACCCCTTGTTCTCAGCAATTCTGCTGGGCTCCATGGTCACACCACCAGCAGCTCCCATCCACTCCTTGCCTTGAGTAACTCCCAACATGGCATCCACTAATTTGTTTCTGAACCCCAGAGCTGTATACTTGAAAAGGTGGTCAACAGAGGTGATGATGACAGTTTGAGGAAAAGAAATGTGAAGTTGCCAGAGGATGGTGCCTAAGAATAACACATTGGATGCTTTCACATTCTCTCATACACTACTGGTGGGGATGTAAATTGACTCAATCATTGCTTCCTGGTAAGATGATCATAGCCTTTGACCTAGATATTGCACTTCTTTAAATTTATTCTTAAGATATAGTTGATTAATTAGGCAAGGAATCAGCTATCTGGAGGCCCATTTCAGTGTTATTTATAATAACAAAAAAATGGAGACAATCTGGAGCCCAAGAAAGGGGAATTATTATATATTCATGCAATGCAACACTGTTTAGTTATCTAACCGTATCCTTTATTATCACTCATGGTTTCTGTAGACAGAGTGGAGATGGCTTATCTCTGCTCTGTGTTGTCTGGGGCCTCAGCTGGAGAACTTAAAGGCTGGAATGATCTGAAGGCTTGTTTGCTCTCATATTGGCAGACACTGATAATCAGCTAGAGACCCAACTGGGTGTGTCTGCTAGAACAATCACATGTGGCCTTTCCATGTAGCTTGGACTCCTCACCATGTGGTGGCTTGGTTCCAAGATTGAAAAGAAAGGAGAGCCAGGCAGAAGCCATCTTGCCTTTTATGACCTGCTGTGGAAGTCACACGGCATCGCCTATGCCACATTCTACTTATTCTGATAGTTACAAAAGTCTGGTTGGGCTGAAAGGAAGGAAACAAAAATGCCACCTCTCGATGGAGGCGTGTCAATGTCACATTGCAGGAAGAGCATGTGGGATGGGATTATAATATGCTGGTGCTAGCATCTATGGAAAATACAGTGTGACTATAACTAGTCAAATCAATGTCTAATGGCATGGGAAAATGCTCATGATATATTATGAAGTTAAAAAAAAATCAGATTACAAGACAATACGTACGGTATAATCCCACTTTTTTTTTTTTTTTTTTTTTTTTTTTTTTTTTTTTTTTTTTTTTTGCGGTATGCGGGCCTCTCACTGTTGTGGCCTCTCCCGTTGCGGAGCACAGGCTCCGGAGGCACAGGCTCAGCGGTCATGGCTCACGGGCCCAGCCGCTCTGCGGCACATGGGATCTTCCCGGACCGGGGCACAAACCCGTGTCCCCTGCATCGGCAGGCGGACTCTCAACCACTGCGCCACCAGGGAAGCCCCGGTATAATCCCACTTTGAAGGAAAACTGTATAGATGCAAAGTATTAACAGTGGCTTCCACCGGAAATGAGATGAATTTAAATGGATAACTGTATAATCACAATTTGTTCAAGTGTGTGTGTGGTGATGTGGGGGCGTTTATGAAAGCATCTGTCTTCTTTGCCCATAGGCAGCTCCAGGGGATTCCTTTGACCCCCTGAGTAGATCATTGGATTTAATAGTCAGGAAAATCTAGTTTTACTCAGTGATGCCTCTGCGTGTTCTGTGAGGCCCTGGCCTGAGTCCAGGTTACTTGGCGCTGATTCCCAGCAGCATGTGGCCCCAGGGATAAGGCATGAATGAATTAAAGTTTAATTAAAGGTGAAACTCTACTGTAGATGGCGCTGCCTGTTTCCTCTTGGGTTGTTAGTGCAGGTGAGCCTTCGAAAGGGCAGCACAAGGACTCCTGGTAACATTGAACCTCCCTCCTGGGCTTGTGTGTAATCAGTTCCCCTGGCAATTTTGTGGGACACCTTTCTTTTTCTCTTGAAAAGGGGATAAAAAGATGTTGAAGGATATGGTAAGGAAAAAAAAAAAAAAACAGTGTGGGGAGAGTCTGGGGTAGCAAATGCAGAGTGGTTTCTCAGGTTAATAATCAAATTGGTCCTCAAGCCTTGCAGTCTCCCCATCCTGGGCCCCTCAAGCAGCCATTTTTAAAAGACCAGGTGGAAAAGGTTTCTTGGGGACGGACCTGACTCTCATGGGTGTCAAGGAGCACTTAGCCTGATGACCTGCTGTGAGTGTGGGTGTGAAGTGGAGGGGGTGCACTCAGTTCTGCGGCTTTGGATTTCCATCCAGAGCAGAGCCAGGGTGGACTGGTCCATGCTGCCCACACTCTCACAAACCACCTAAAGCCGACCGAATAAGAGGACCAATGGGAGGGGCTACTTACTTGGGAAACAAAATTAAGAAAGAAGTAAAGGCACTTTGATATGTACATGGAACCCAAGCAAGGAAGGTGCCACGGAGATGACTGTTCAAACCGCTGGGTCGTTTTTACAGCCACTGCCAAGCTGACCTAACTGCTCAGAGAGGTCACTGGACGATCAGAAAAAGCACCTTCTATCTAGGTCAAGTGTTGGCCTCATCACACTCTGGCTCTGGAACTTTCTGTGATGCCCAGAGGCTCCTGGAGCCACAGTCTCCTCACCTGTGAAATGGGGCTTAGGTCACCTGCCTTACCTTGCCAGAGGTGCCAGTGAGATGGTGCCTGCCAGAGTTAGGCCTTATCCACTGCAAGATGGGAGTTTATCACAAGAATACAAGGAGACAGACTTTCATGGAAATTAGCAAAAGAAACGTTAGTTGTGCCAGGCCTTAGAAGTGACTGAAACTGGGTCCACAGAAGCTCCAGGGACCTCAGCAAATGGACGTTGCAGATCTTCGCAGTAACATGGTAACAATGCAAATAATAATAATCATAGTAATAGTGATAATAATAGTAATAAAGTTTAGCAAACATTGACTCTGTAGAGCACATGCTCAGACCTTTATACACATCATCTCATTTACTCATTTACTCCCCACCCCAAGTGCCACCTGGGAGGCACTTTCACCTTCATTGTAGCCCTCCCCACTTACTGAGGCCTCATCATTCCAGCTTAGGCAAAGCTTTGGCTTGCCCACTGCTCCTGTCCCTCTCAGGACCTCTAGCATGACTCCCTTCAGAAAGCCACAGTGCCTGCTACTCACTGCTTGATTATTTCCCAGTTTCCCAACTCAAATTTCTGAGAGCAGGAACATCCCCGATCTGCAGGGACCGGTTGCTTATACAGTTATAGAGACATTCTTTAAGAAAGTAAAAATAAAACATATGAATGCAAATCTGGGCTCGGGAACCTGGATGAGGCCTCTTCAGGTGAGGGCCCTGAAGCTTCAGTGCATGTATTTCAGGGTGAGTCAGCTCTAGTCTAATAATGAGATTTTTTGGTGGTTGGGGTGGAGGGTGACATTCCATGGGAACAAGCATGGCTGGTAAAAGTTGGTGCCTTTGAGCACAGCCTCTCTCTGCAGTGGTCTCCTCTCAACCACTCAGGGAAACCTGGTCTTGGGGGTAACCTGGCCATCTCTCCGTCTCATGTGTCCCTCTGTTCTTCATTCAGAAGCTGGACTTGGGAGAAGGAAACTGGGGCCAGGAACTAAGAGCAAGACTCACTGACGACCTGCAGAGCGAGGTGCAGGCACAAGGTGCATAGTGACCAAGCAGTAATTTTGTGTCCTACATATCCCTTGTTCCTTATGTACACGGCTCCCTCAGGGATCTCATGGGTATAAGAAATGGCTAGATCGACAAATTTGGGGTACTTATGGGGCTCATGGGCCCATGGCCAAATCACCTTCTTAAAACTGTCAGAAAGGCAGGAATAAAGACGCAGACTTAAGAGAATGGACTTGAGGACACGGGGAGGGGGAAGGGTAAGCTGGGATGAAGTGAGAGAGTGGCATATATACACTACCAAATGTAAAATAGATAGGTAGTGGGAAGCAGCCACATAGCACAGGGAGATCAGCTTGGTGCTTGGTGACCACCTAGAGGGGTGGGATAGGGAGGGTGGGAGGGAGACACAAGAGGGAGGGGATATGTGGATATATGTATACGTATAGCTGAATCACTTTGTTATATAGCAGAAACTAAGACAACATTGTAAAGCAATTATACTCCAATAAGGATGTTAAAAAAGGAAAAACAAAAAACTGTCAAAAGAGGCTTCCCTGGTGGTACAGTGGTAAAGAATCTGCCTTCCAATGCAGGGGACGCGGGTTCCACAACAGGGTAGCAAATGCTTCTTCCTCCGGGGGTCCTGGACCTCTGGAATAAGACCCCAGAGGGACATTTTTCTGCATTTTTTTTAACAGATGACATTCTTTTAATAATATATCTTATTGACCCAATAAACCAAAATATTATTTCAATATATAATAAGGTAAAATTATTTATTAATCAGATATTTTGCTGTTTTGTATTGTCTTTAAAAGAGAATCTCTTTTTAAACTCCTTTCATGAGGTATGACTGACATACAGAAAGCTGTACATATTTTATGTATACAACTTGATGAGTTTGGAGATATACATCATGAAACTATCACCACAATCTATTCCATAAACATATTCATCACCAAAATTTCCTCCCACCCTCTTAATTTATTATTATTTGAGGGTGGATTATAAGAACACTTAATATAAAATCTACTCTCTTAACAAATTTTAACTGTACCACACAGTATTATTAACTATAGGTGATGTGCTATGTAGTAGACTCTAGGGTTTATTCATCTTGCATAACTAAAACTTTGTATGTTTTTACTAATACCTCCCCTGGCCCTGGCAATCATCATTCTGTTCTCTGATTCCATAAGTTTGACTATTTCAGATGCCTTATATGGGTAGTGTCATGTAGTAATTGTCATTCTGTGTCTGGCTTATTTCACTTAGGGTGATGTCTCCAAGTTCATCCATGATTTCACAAATGTCAATTCTTTTGTATTTCTGCAGTGTCAGTTGTTACTTCTCCTTTTTCATTTCTAATTCTATTGATTTGAGTCTTCTCCCTTTAAACCAAATTTTTTATTATGTTTTTTTCCTGAGTGCCTGGAGCACTTGAGAGTTTAGCCAGTATTGTA
Organism: Neophocaena asiaeorientalis asiaeorientalis; assembly: GCF_003031525.2. NCBI lineage: Eukaryota > Metazoa > Chordata > Mammalia > Artiodactyla > Phocoenidae > Neophocaena > Neophocaena asiaeorientalis. The sequence goes on along the minus strand of NW_020172142.1, from coordinate 575,413 downwards.
GAACCTCTCCATCTCTTCTCATTTTTAGGTCTTTTCTCTAAAACAAACTCAAATGCAGGCAAACAAACTAGATGACTATGTAGGAAATATAAGGGCTGGCTTTAAGCGGGTCAGTAGCATTAGCTATTGGCCATGTGCTGGTACTGCAGCTACTATTTTTTTTTCAACTTAGTAAATTTACAAAAGATATCCCTGCCACACTATAACAAAGAGAGGCAACAAAGAGAATTAGAAGGTGAAAAAGAAGCACTATCTTCAAAGAACTACGTTAACACCTGATATCTCCAAATACACTGGTTGAGGAGAGTGACAGACGCAGTGAAGATGATCCAGCTTGAGGAGGGTGCCATTGTATATATACATATCACCTCTTCTTTATCCATTCATCTATTGATGGACACTTAGGTTGTCCATCAATATGGACAGGATATGGAAATATCTTGGCTGTAGTAAACTATGTTGCGGTGAACATAGGTATGCATATATCTTTTCAAATTGTGTTTTCATTTTCTTTGGATAAATACCCAGGAATGGAATTGCTGGATTGTACGGTAGCTCTATTTTTAATTTTTTTTGAGGAACCTCCATACTGTTTTGCATAGTGGCTGCACCAATTTACCTGCCCACCAACAGTGTATGAGGGTTCCCTTTTCTCCACACTCTCTCTATTCTAACAGGTGTGAGGTGATATCTCATTGTGGTTTTGATTTGCATTTCCCTGATAATTAGTGATGTTGAACATCTTTGCATGTGCCTGTTGACCATCTCTGTGCCTTTGGAAAAATGTCTCAATACTCTGCTCGGTTTTAAAATTGGATTCTTTGTTTGTTTTTGATATTAAGTTGTTTGAATTCTTAATATATTTTGGATATTAACCCTTTATTGGATATAGGATTTGCAAATATCTTTTCCCATTCAGTAGGTTGCCTTTTGATTTTGTAGATGGTTTTCTTTTCTGTGCAGAAGCTTTTTAGTTTAGTGTAGTCCCACTTGTTTATTTTTGCTTTTGTTGCCTTCACTTTTGGGGACAGATCCAAAAATTCCACACCAAGACAAAAGTCAAAGAGCTTACCACCTATGTTTTCTTTTAGGATTTTTTATAATTTCAGGTCTTACATTTAATTCTTTAATTCATTTGAATTTAGTTTTGTGTATGATGTGCAAAAATGGTCTAGTTTGGGCTTCCCTGGTGGCGCAGTTGCTAAGAATCTGCCTGCCAATACAGGGGACACGGGTTTGAGCCCTAGTCCGGGAAGATCCCACATGCCGCGAAGCAGCTAAGCCCGTGTGCCACAACTACTGAGCCTGCGTGCCTAGAGCCCGTGCTCTGCAACAAGGAAAACCACCCCAACGAGAAGCCCGTGCACTGCAACGAAGAGTAGCCCCTGCTCGACGCAACTAGAGAAAGCCCGTGCACAGCAACAAAGACACAACACAGCCAAAAAAAAAAAAAAAAAATTAAAAATAAATAAATTAATTTAAAAAAATCTAGTTTCATTCTTTTACTTGTAGCTGTCCAGTTTTCCCAACACCACTTATTGAAGAGACTGTCTTTCCCCCATTGTATATTCTTGCCTCCTTTGTTGTTGACTGACTATATGTGTGGGGGTTTATTTCTGGGCTCTCTATTCTGTTCCCTTGATCGATGTGTCTGTATCTTACTGCTTTGATTAGTATAGCTTTGTAGTATAGTTTGAAATCAGGGATTATGATGCCTCCATTTTTGTTCTTCTTTCTCAGGATTGCTTTGGCTAATCAGTGTCTTTTGTGGTTCTATATAAATTATAGGATAATTAAGTTGAGTTCCTGAAAAATGCCATGGGTATTCTGATAGGGATTGCACTGAATCTGTAGATTGCTTTGGGTAGTATGGACATTTTAACAATATTAATTCTTCTGCTCCATGAGCACAGTATACCTTTCCATTTATTGTGTCATCTTCAATTTCTTTCATCAGTGTCTTACAGTTTTCAGAGCATAGGTCTTTCACCTCCTTGGTTAAATTTATTTTCAGGTATTTTATTCTGTTTGACATGATTGTAAATAGGATTGTTTTCTTGATTTCACTTTCTGATAGTATGTTATTGGTATATAGAAATGTAACAGATTTCCATATATTAATTTTGTATTCTATGACATTACTGAATTCACTTATTAGTTCTAATAGTTTTTTGGTGGCATCTTTAATATTTTCTATATATAGTATCATGTCATCTGCAAACAGTAGCAGTTTTACTTCTTCCTCTCCAATTTGGATGCCTTTTATTTATTTTTCTCTTGTCTGATTGCTGTGGCTAGGACTTCTAATACTGTGTTGAACAGAAGTGGTAAGAGTGGGCATCCTTGTCTTGTTACTAATTCTAAAGGAAAAGATTTCAGCTTTTCACTGTTGAGTATGATGTTAGCTGTGGATTTGCCATGAACGACCTTTGTTGGGTTGAGGTGTGTTCTCTCCGTACTCACTTTGGTGAGAGTCTATTGGAGCCATTTTTCCAACAGCATTTGCTCACTTTGTGTTTCTGTGTCACTGTTTGGTAGTTCTCACAATATTTCAAACTTTTTCAATATTATTATATATGTTATTGTGATCTGTGATCAGTGATTGATGTTACTATTGGAAAAAGATTATGACTCACTGAAAGCTCAGTTGATGGTTAACACTTTTTAGCAATAAAGTATTTTAAAATAAGGTATATACATAGTTTTTTAGGCATAATACTATTGCACTCTTAATAGACTACAGTATAGTGTAGGTATAACTTTTCTACATATTGGAAAACCAAAAAGTTCATGGTACTCTCTTTTTTTAAATATTTGTTAAGATTCTAGTGTTTTTTTTAACTTTATTGAAGTACAGTTGATTTACAATGTTGTGTTAATTACTACTGTACAGCAAAGTGATTCAGTTATACATATATATTCTTCTTTATATTCTTTTCCATTATGGTTTATCACAGGATATTGAATATAGTTCCCTGTGCTTTACAGTAGGACCTTGTTTATCCATCCTGTATATAATAGTTTACATCTGCTAATCCCAAACTCCCACTCCATTCCTCCTCCACCTCCCCTCCCTCTTGGCAACCACAAGTCTGTTCTCTATGTCTGTGAGTCTGTTTCTGTTTCAGAGATATGTTCATAACATATCTCTGTCATATTTTGTGTCATATTTTAGATTCCACATATAAGTGATATCATATGGTGTTTGTCTTTCTCTTTCTGACTTCACTTGGTATGATAATCTCTAGGTCCATCCACATTGCTGCAGATGGCATTATTTCATTCTTTTTTATGGCTGAGTAATATTCCATTGTATATATATACCACATCTTCTTTATCTATTAACTTGCCGATGGACATTTAGGTTGTTTCCATGTCTTGGCTATTGTAAATAGTGCTGCTATGAACATTAGGGTGCATGCATCTTTTTGAATTAGTTTCGTCTGGATATAGCCCAGGAGTGGGATTGCTGGGTCATATGTCAACTCTATTTTTAGTTCTTTCAGGAACCTCCATATTGTTTTTCATAGTGGCTGCATGGTGGTACTCTCTTTATTACAATATTCACTTTATTGTAGTGGGCTGGAAAGAGCCACAATGTCTCCGAGGTATGCCTGTATTTGAAAGATGGGAAATATTAGGGGATATTTCTATATGATGAAAAGGATTCAGTAGGGAGGAAAAAAATTGATGATTCAGAAAAAGGAGGGTAATTACAGTGATAATTCATGGAGAAGAGGGGACCATGCTCAGGATACAAATTGAGGGGTTGGTTTTAATGGGAGCAAGTACCCTTCATCCATTATAAGCAGGAAAGAAGACAGTATACACAGTTGCCCTAGATGAGAGGATTTAGAGATGGAAAAATGATATGTCAACGATGGATGAGGCAAAGCCTTCAGCTGTGTAAGATGGAGGATGGGGGTGAAGGGAGAGGGAAAAAGACAATTGTTTTCCTTCAGCAGCCATCAGCTGTCCTGTGCAGGTATTGAGCCAGTGGTTGAGTTTAACAAGGGTTGCAGTTTTGACAAACGAGTATAAAGGAAGGAGGCAAGATCAAAGGAGATGAGGGTATTTGCAAGGAGGTAATTATGGTGGTAAGCCAAGGGAGCTGTGCTGGGTCATGAAGTCTTTGAGAACTGCATGAGCCGATATAGGTAAGTTATTCAGAACTCTGTGTTACAAATGTTAAAAAGAGGTTAGCCATTTTTACTTTTATTGCAAGGGAAGTGAGAAAATGAGGGACAATGCTTGGTAAAAATGTGGAAGGGTCAAAGGATTTATTGTTAGACATAATACATTTTCTGATGTAATACCTCCTAATATCTCCCTGGGGGGATTCCCTGGTCAGATGCCCATCTTGTGATGCTGTCCTTGATTCATAGAATCAAATCCCTAAAGTACAATTCCCAGGTTGCCACTGAGCTTCCATTAGGCTTCCCTCACTTGTGAAGGTGAGATCTGCCAGAGGCTCTCCAAGTGAGTATATTACTAATGATTAATCTGCCAAGTGAGTCCTGTTCTGGGTTGTTTAGGCCTAACGCAGTGGCATCATTGTGGACGTTAGGTCTTTAAGGGAGTCCAGTCACTGCTTTTCCCAGGCAAACGTTGCTAATGTTCAAGTGATCCTCTAAGTGGGTGTGACTCCAGTAGCCAAAAAGGCACACTTACCTGTGTATTGGTCTAAGACAGAGGTTTAAATTGAGAGCGCTATGCATTTACGGGGTGTGTGTGTGTGTAAAACTCCAGATTGTGTTCCTCAACAGGTGACAATTTAGAAGGAGCCCTGATTGTTTTCTAACTTAATCATCCATTTTCTGGAGGCCATAAACAGATGTCTCTATTTACACTTGAATTAAATTCCTTCTAATAACACTGTGCTAGATAGTAGGTGAGATGGCTTTATACATCCACAGGGCAAGACCATGAAAGCATTTTCTTCTCTGTCCCAGGTAAAAGCAAACTGCAATAGATTTCTATGGATTGCAGTAATAAGGCATTGGCTAGATCAATTTATGCATAACATTTGAGGGCTGACAAAATTAAACCTGTCAGCTGGTGCTTTAATGATGCCTGCAACAACCTAAACCTCCTGTAATTTACTGAGAACTGCCAAGAGCAATCAAGTTTTTAAAATGGCCACAAGGGGGTGTTAAAGGACTACATACTTGCTCTAATCATCCCCTCCCTCTTCCCACCCTTTCTAGTCCTTACTTGAAGAATCATCCCCTCCCTATATACCCTATGTTGTTTCATTTCAACAATCTTAGTTTATCGAGCAGGTTGCTACTGATTCTCATAGTTTAATCTGAATATCAGGCTAATGTTTCCTGAGTTTTTAGCAAGTTAATGGCAGTTAGGCACTCAGTGTGGATGTTTGTGACCAGGGAGTAGATGGGCCTTTTTCCTACTTCAAGGAAGTATACTGCTCTCTAAATCCTTGGTGATGTCTTCCCCATGGAATTTGTCATGATCGACATGGATTAAAGTACTTTCTGATTTTATCTCCACTCTCCTTTATGTTGTTCCTTGCCCAGTGACTGAGGAGGTGGGCCTGGGGTCCTGATAATGGATGAAAGACACATGGAGACAAACCTGGGGGTTACAGCTAGTTTCCTTCTGGACCATTCTATAGGCTCAGAGACCCTTCAGGATAGAGCAGAGGGCTGCAGCAGTAGCTCAGCTTGGGGGTCAAGATCACTTAAATTCCCATCAGGGGATTTGAACTTTAGTCCCCTTTGTGCATTGAATGAATGGTGCTTATCTCTATGTAATTGCTTTCTGCATGAAAAGTAGTTTGTTCACTGGTTTGAGATGAAGGCACCACGATTCAGATCATGCCCTCAGTTCATGGGCAGATCTATTGTTTCTCCTGCTAGGTTCAAAATAAGACTTAAGAGCTAATGGGTGAGCCATCCCCCTCACACTGGCATCCTCACTGCCAATGCTGAGTTTAAATTGCCCTTTAAGTTCCCCATATAGGCCAGAGAATCCCCACAGGCCGCATGTCATCTGACACAACAATGGCTGGATTAGGAACATCCAAGGACAGCTTGGTATTCCCTCCTCTACTGGCAGTAGTTCCACCCTGAATGGTTTTCCAGGAGTGAAGAAATAGCCATTCCTCTGGTTTATGACTTTTCTTTTTCCAAGCTTCCACTATCCAGATGAAAAGGGAGTTAAAGGCCCGCATAACCTTGTGAAAGGAGCTGTCAATGCTGAAGGCGCCTTACATGGTTTTGTTCCTGCTTAATTCTTGCTGATGCACTTGGCCCCTTGATCCCAGCACAGCGTTGCCTGGCTATCGCCTGACAAGCGAGGCCAGCTGGTTGCTGTCCACCGCAAGTGAGAATTCTTTGTTTTTAGATACGGCAGGGCCACGCCTGCCTCATTTCCTTCCCACATGGAATTCTGGCTTGGTGTGGGGAAACCTCACAGGCCCAGTGGAACAAGTTTGTGTGGGCAATCTAATGAGCTTGATTTTTCCTGAGTTCTAACTGCCCATTCCTTTAGCTGCAGCCCAGCTGGTGACAGGAGGCACACAGAAGTCTGTTACCATTCTGTTTGTCTCAAGTTATTTTGGTTAACTGCATCCTGATTGGAACTAGAACTATTCCTTCCATAAGATCAGAGCTGCCCCCTTTCTAGGGTGGTTCAGAGAACAGCTCTTACTTGAGCTCCTGAACAGGAAGAGCAGGCTGCACCCCCAGGCTTTCCTCTGCCTTGTGTGGGGCCCAGATCTTGTGGGGACAAGATTGAGGGCAGAGGACATCGTTGCTATAGCAGCAGTTTACTCGGCTGTGCCTCAGTCAACCAAAGGTTAGTTTCCTACTGGCTTCACCAAGGCCTCAGCTGAACCTAGAGGTCTAGGGACAATCTACTAGTCCTCTACTTGGTAGTTTTTGTTTCGCACCGTCAAAGTACAGACCACTAAAAAAAACTGCAGATCAGTCTCTCCACACAGGAGACACAAGGAGATAACGTTTGGCTGGTTATTTTAACTGCATTTGTAGGGCATATTCTCCCTCCTGTTAACACAATGCCATCTAGTCCTTTTTGCAGACAAGAGTGTTGCAGTCCCTGAAGTGGACAAGAACTTTGAGCTATGTTCTTAGGTATCTCTGAGGCTCCCAGACAGCTTTCCCACATGAGGGGATTTGACTTTGACTGGTTTCAGTAAAATTGCAATCTGTAGCTATTTCCATTGCACTGCTCAAAGACAAGGGTGCATGATACTGTTCTCGCTCCAAGGATGGGGACTGCCCTACAGGTGACAAGTCCAATCAATCAGGTATCTGGGGCTCACAGATTGAGGGATCAGAAAGAGGTGCTCCTCACAAAATCCAGAGTGAAGTATTACTCAAGGCTTTTGATCCTATCTAGTGGGAGTGGCCTGACACATGAAGTGATGGCCAAGAGCTTATCTGTGGGGGCCAAGAGGAGGGGCCTTTTTCTTTCCATCTAACGAGGTTTCCCTTGTCCTGTCCACCTCTTGTTCAATCAATCTCAACAGTCAATTCTTTTCTGGGTATTACCTCAGATCTCCATAGATGAACACTTGAATGTGCGTGTTAATGTAAATTTCTGCTTTATCATTTTCATAACGATTTCCACAGCACCTCTCAATGTGAGGTGGAATCATTACAAAATGTTACAGGTAGAAAAGTGAGGATTTCTCAATTAAGTTGGAAAATTCTCCCATGCCGCTTGATCTTCTTGGTCATATTATACTGCTGTTTTCCAGAAACCAGCTTACCAAATTTGGCACTATATTCTGGTGTACTCACTTCTCAATATTCCCAGTCTTTCTTGATTAGAGGTATGATGGGGTGAGAATGTAACAAAACCTATTACTTAAGTATCCTTCAGAGGTAAACTCTGTGGGGGCTAATTTTGTTTTTCCAAAAGCAGCACCATCAAAGCAGGAGGAAAGGTTAAGCTGGTACAGAATGCAGTGACATTTTTCACACCATTATCCCACTGCATTAAGCTAAAAAGCACACATCTACACAATAGTTCCCTTCTTATCCAAGAGTTCACTTTCTGCAGTTTCAGTTACCCATGGTCCAAAACAAAAATATTAGATGGAAAATTCTAGGGATAATTCATAGGTTTTATATTGGGCACTATTCTGGGTAGCGTGAGGAGATGGAATCTTGCACCATTCTGCTCCATCTGGGTGAGACATGATTCATCCCTTTCTCCGGCGTATCCACACTGTATATGCTATCTGCCGTTTAGTATAGGAAAAAACATAATATATATAGGGTTTGATACTATCTGCAGTTTCAGACATCCATTGGGGGTCTTGGAATGTATCCCCTTTGGATAAAGAGGTGACTACTCTAGATGTATTTCTCTGCCTTGGCTAAATGGTTTTAATGATACAGCTTGTGTAACTGAGCAAATAATCACAGCTCAGTAAAAAGCAGAAGTCTGGAACTGAAGAGGATGAGCTGCAGAAACCTCGTAATTAAGAACTGTGAATTCTCTTATTTCTCACCCTACCCCCAACACCCATGCACCACTGCCCTTGGCTCTTACTTCCTCTGGTGAATACCAAACCGTGACTTAGTGAAAGAACATGGCTTTTCTGGCTGGAAGCCCTTGGCTGGCACCCCGACTCTGTCACTTTCTAGCACTCTAGGAAGTTAACCCTAACCCTAACCCCAATGCCTTCCACCCACACTTGCAGGGCACTGCCTGTGACTAAATTTATTTTATGTCAGGAACCTACTTTACTGTCACTTAGGGATAGACTTGTGTTGGCACCCTACTAACATAACCAATAAAAATAAATAAAATAATTCTCTGTGCCAATACGTAAGTTTAAACTATGCTTCATTTTCTTTTCAAAAATTTAACAGTACATTCTGGCAAATTCTTGGCTCTGAGTTTATACTGTTTCTACTCATTTTTAAGTAAGTAAAGAACAAATTACATATATAACAAAGGTTCTCCTCTAGCTCTTCACAGCATCTGAAATCAACTGGAAAGAATACACAGAATGAGACAATTATGAAAGACAAACTATATGTGTATATTACTTGCTTAGATTTGGGAGCCTAACTGCTCACAAAAGGATTCATATTTTTTTTTTATTGTTAAGCTGCAACATACATGGTTTAATGCCAACAAAAAAATTTAATCAAATGAAAATTAATAAACTGAACAATAAACAAATAAACACTCAAAACAAAATATTTTCCATTGGAAACATGTTAAGATGAATACGGGGTTTCATTACCATCTTACTGCAATTTTCTTATGTGTTACTAGCCTACATACCCCGTGTTTTCTGTAATCATGCAGATGTGAATGAAAGTTTGAATGATTAAATAAATGAAAAGTCCGTTTACTGCAGAGAATCATTTCACAAGGCAGCCAAACTTGGTTCAGAGAACAAAATTATTCAAGAAATTCTCCACGTATTTAGGTTCATTTTAGAATCCATGAACCTTAAGCTGTTCCTCCTTGACAATGCCAACCTGCAAAATAAAATTTAATTTAGCAGAATCACTCTGGGTAACACATAAATTCATTCCTAAGAAGACAGAGCAGTCATTAAAAAGAATCATTGTTAATAGGTTACTGCAACACTGTATTTGTGGCATAAACTGTTAATAACAAAAACTCAACACATATTTGAATATCCTGACATTCCACAAAACATCCTAAATGGACACAGGAATGATCAGGTCATTCTAATGACAAAATAAACTGGTACTCCTGCCCAAATAAGTACAACTAATGTGCTTCATTCACATGATTTTTTTTACTAAGTAGGTAATAATTCACATTGCCCTTAAATACAATTTTAGAAGCAATCTCAAGGTTGTACATAAAGCACCCAATCACTCACCTCCAAGAGAAACTGGCAAATGTTTTTTCTTTGGTCACCTTGAAGCTGAATAACCTCTCCGTATTCAGGATGTTCAATCACAGTACCATTACAGGCAAATTTCTGAAGAAGTAGATTCAGCATAACTGAGTCAAATACAATGATATTTTACTTTCACCCTAAGGTTATCTGGATGTTAAGAGTATGAACACAGTTTCCTTGGGTCCAATCATTTTAACCCACGCTAACGTGAAGTGAAAGGTGTGAACTGTAATCCTATTTAGATGTGTGTCAATAACTATATTTTAATCTCTTCTCCCAACACCTTTACCTTTTTGAAAGCTTTCACAAGTTTCTTCTTGTCATAATCATCTGCAATGCCCTGAACAGTAGTCAGTGTCTTTCTGCCGTTCCGTTGCTGGATTCTTATATGAATGTAATCCTCAGTCCCTGCCGGGAGTAAGTCGTCACCCTTAGTTGCATCAGCAAAGGGGTCTACAGAGGGATACAAAAAAATCCAAAGCAGGAAAATATCTTTTAGTCAGTAATTTCCAGATACAGCTACGCTACAATCTAGAAACTCAGCAAAGAAGGTTCTAGTGCTTCTGCTTTCTTTCTGCAGGTGCGGATGTGGGGGAGTGATAAGGGTAGAGTATTAATAAAACCTACAAGGTACTTTCACAAAGAGATTTTAAACAGGTATGTCCACTGATACCGGAACAGAAAAACGTTGTTATAGATGTTATCGTTGAACATAATCCTCTAATGAGAGAAAAGAGATTTTAAGACCTTAATTTTAGAGCCACTATAAAAATGTGCGTCATCTCGATTACATTCTGATGACAACAGAAACATTCACAAATGCCACCCCAATCATTTAACCCTAACTCTGCCTCGAAAAAAGATCTATATATGTATATCAAGAGTAATTTTACGTATTACTACGCAAGTAGAGAAGACTGGCCCACTGCCCTGTAACAGATCAGAGGCCTGATCCGCAGCATCTTTTACTAAATGCGCCCGAGAGCAGCCACGAACAGCCCCGACCGCTAATGGACGCCGATGCCCCAGCCCGAGCCGGCGTCCCCCTGGCGATCAGCAGGGCAAGTCTGGGGGCGGAACAGGGTCGCAGAGGTGGCAGGGAGCAGAAGCGAGCAGCAGGAGGGTCCAGGAGCGGGCAGGGGGCGGCACAAGGCCCGCGGCCGGGGCTCCGGGGGCCATCCTCGGAGAGGTGGTCGCCAGGGGCCCGGTCGCCATCTTCCGGGCACCGAGACAAAGCCCCACTCGGGGTGCAGGGAGGGCGGCCGGGGGCCTTTTGGGGTGGTGGTCCGGCAAGCGGCCCCAGCGAGGGCAGGCAGCGGCGGCCTACCGGCCGAGAGGCGCGCAGGGGACGTGGGGTCACGGGAGGGGCGGTGGGGCGACCCGCTCTTACCGAAAGATTGGAGGTTCTGGATAGTGGACATGCGATACTAGTGTGAGGCCGGTGAAGGGATAAAATTCCTGCGGGGCCCGCCCGGATCACCGTGTCAGGAGGCGGTAGTGGCGAGAAAACGGAAATAAATAAGGAGACGCTTCGCCCCGGGGTTGGGAAGCGGCTGGATCGGCGGCGGAAGCCGGGAGGAGGCAGGAAGAGGCGAAGGAGGAGGCGGAGGAAGAGGCGGCAGCGACGGATGCGAGGACGCGAGAGAAGAGGCGGCGCTGCGGCTTCTCCGACAAAATGGCCGACGGAGACTATTTAGCCGCGCCCGCCGCCCCTCCCACGTGACCCTCCCGCGCTTGGCGCCCTGGGACTTGTAGTTTTCACGAGGCAAGAGAGCCCGGAAAGCCTGGAGCGAGCGGGCTTCCGGGACCTCAATTCCCAGCAGGGAGTGCGCCCCCCAGCGGCGGGCGGCGGGGCCGGGAAGGGTCCAGAGGGCTGCAGAGATATCTGCCTAGAGCTCGTAGGTCTAGAGCTGTCCTCCCCGCGCTCTCGCAGGCTCTCCCTTGACTCGCCTTCTCTCGCGGTACAGTGGCAGCAACGAGTGTTCGGTGCTGGGGGGGATTATCTCCATGAGTCACCCTCGCTCGAGGCCTTGGGTAATGTAAGTGAAATCGGGGTACAGGAGCAGAACAAGGTCCCTAGTCCCGGCTTTCGACTTGATGGCTGCCCCTCAGCACCTCCCCTCCTCCCCTCCCGCCTTGTCCGGTTGCAGGAGCCCTGTTCGTCCCTACCAAGGGTCGAGGTGGGAGCCTCCTGCCCAGGATTGGGCTGCCCTCCGATTCCCTAGCGCGGTGGTTCTCAAACTCTAACGTGCATCTCCCTTAGGGCTTAATAAAATACAGACTGATAGATCCCAGAGCTTCTGTTTCAGGACGTCTGGGGTGTGACCCGAGAATCTGCAAATCCAACAAGCAGCCAGGAGATGCTGATGCTGCTGGTGTGGGACCACAATTCAGAACCAATGCCCACCTTCAGCAGGGGCCTGGCATCCAGTGGGGCCATGTATGTACCCCAGGTCGACCGAACACACCAGAAAATCAGCCCATCAACTTAAATACAGAACCTTGAACAGGAAGGTTAATTGACAGAAGGTTGATTGATACCAGAACTGTAATATCTTCCTATCAAGCTAAATACAGGAGAACAAACCTGAGACTATGGGAATGGGCTCACCCAGGCAGGTGCTCAATTGTCAAACTTGGTTCGCTTTCTGGAAGCAAAGAGATAGACTAAAAGTTCGGGATTCTTAACCTTGTTTTGTACCATGGCAGTCTTGTGAAGCCTATGGACCCCTTTTCAGAATAATGCTTTAAGTGCATGAAATAAAACATGTAGGATTACAAAGGAAACCTATTATACTGAAATTAAAAACAGTACATTGATAACATAGTATTGCTTCTTTACTAGTGCATTAATTAACAAGATCTAGCAGCAGGTCTCACAAAGGCTGGAATTTCAAAAAGGTGATAAACAAAAGATATTTGGAGATGTCTGTAGCATCAGAAGTGTAATATGAAAATATCTGTGACTTCTATTGGTGCAAAGTTACAGATCCTTCAGGTACTACTGGGATGTTGCCAGCATTCATAATGAAGAAAAGGCTAAATTTGGGTTAGAGGTTAGTGAAAATGTAGGTGGAGTCTTTTTTCCCATCCAATTTTAGGAATCCCCCACCCCCACAGTTTTAGCCATGGACCAAGGATCTGCAGACTCCAGGTTAGGAATACCAGGATTTAATAATCTTTAGTGATTAACTATGATGATAGGTACCATTTATTGAGTGCATACTATTTGCCTGTTGTAAGCTTTATACACAGTATTGTTAATCTTCATAGCCATTCTGTGATGTAGTTATTACTCTGTTTATATTCATGTAGAAATGGAGGCTTTCATGGGTTAAATAATTTCCCTAAAAAAATCAAATTTTCAACTCTCAGGAATTTAACTGCATTTTTGGTCTTTTAGTCCTGATTTAAATGAATAACACTTTTATTATCCAAACTAAAGTGTAAAGTTTTAGAGCTGGTTCTAAAACAAGGAGAATCAAACATTTTTTGTTGTTCATTAGTTGATTACACCTACAGTAGTTTTCTGGTCTTGTAGCTTTATCAGCATGCTTTAAAGTAATTTTTAATACTACTCTGGATGAGGTTCAGAATAAGCAAAATGCATCTCTATTTCTGTTTTCCTTCTTTGTTACTAGACGCCCCAAACCATTTTATATTATTTCTTAGAAGGAGCCAAGGGTGGTCCAGTCAAGAAAAAAAATAACAAATGAACATAGACAAGTTAAAAAAGATCCAGAAGTCTTTGGGTTGCCATGGTCATTACCCCTGTCAGGAGAGCTTATACTTTCTAAGACCTAGTGTTTGCATCAGAAACCCCCAGGAGCTCAGAAATCTTCAATCAAAGCCAACTATGAATACAGGTCGGATACGTTGTAATTATAATCTGGAAAACTCTTCTGACCCTGGTCATCATTCATAGCTTTTGTGTTTAGACCTGACCATTGAACACTTGTAGTGTAGCTGGTCCAAACTGTGATGTGCTCTCACTATAAAGTACACACTGACCTTTGGAAGACTTAAATTTTCTCAATTTCACCTGCTTCTTTTTACTTCTTAAAATGTGGCTCCTAGAAAATTCAGTGTTACATATGGCTCACATACTATTTCTATTGACAGCACTGGTTTAGAGTGAAAGGATTTGACCTATATGTAAAGTTATAAAAGGAACAAATTAAAGCACTTAAAATCTAGTATTTTTAGTTCTAAATGGTACCAGCCTAGTTTAAGGTGATTATTTCATGCCTTATTTCTGAAAGGAGTTTAGATCACTTGCAGAGAACAGTAGTATTGACTAAAGGAATCAGGGAAGATTAAAAAAAAAAAAGAACATTTGAGAAATAAAAGCCCCCAAAGCTAGAGATAGACCCCAGATCCGGCTTTTAACTTCCTAATGGTAAGACAACGAGAAAATCAGTTAGGAAGTCCATGTGTCTACAGGATGAAAACATACTAGTTGTGCAGGAGGAATGACTTTGCCTGGCCCAGAGCCACAGGAGGTGTTTTTCTTGGGCTATCATAAAGGGGATGCTGTGATGTAGCGGACAGTGTCCCCAGCAGTTTGCCTACCGTGAAGGACAATGGTGGGTTTTATGCAGTTGTTTCTTATATCAGCCAGTCATGAAGACATACTAACAGGTGAGGACCTCGGGTCCTCATCCATCCAGAGGTTGCTGGTTGCGGCGGCCTTGTGATGATGTGCTGCTCAGGTTTCCTGCTTCAGTGAGCATAACTGACTATCTGCCTCAGCTGCTGCACTCTGAATTCAACATCGCTGAGGTCACGCCTCCCACCAGCTGCTCCTGGTGACTCAACAAGGATCCTAATGCAGGCTGGTTCTTGAGAGATGTGGGACTCCTCTTCTAGGAGGACCTAGATCTAGTGTCTAGGTCAGAAAAAGTCACTTAAAAGTCTCAACTTATTATCGTGAACACTTGATTGTTATATTAGCAATGCGTGATATAAATGAAATGCTTGAAAACGTTGTAAGTTAAGAAGGACTTAATTTATCACTGAAAATAGTAGAATTGTGTTAGAGCAAAACTCATTATTATGAGTATTTGCAAAGGCCAAAAGTAAAATCATGTTTCTAGAAACCTACTTAACCTGCAGTGGGAATTTGAATGATAGATCATTAAACTTAATAATCAAGAGTTACACTATCATTAAAGAGAAGGGAACAGTAATTGGCTCAAGATGGCTAACTTGGTATCTTCACTATCAAAAGATCCCTAATAATGTCAGAAAAGATATATTTTGGGGAAGACTAAATCCAGCAGTAAACAACAAGGATGTGCCATCAGTGGATCAGACATTTCTTTCCTCCTAAAGGAAAAAAACACCCAGAAATCAGTTGATGGAGGAAACTGCATGCTTAAATACTAGCAACACTGGATTATTAAAGATTATGAAATATCTTTAAAATCCTGAGATTTTGAACCTGAAATCCTGTATTTAGGCAAAATAAAGGCATTTTCAAAATGTTTAAAAACCCAGAAAGTTTACTTCCATGGACAATATTGATGATATACTCCAGAAAAATTAAAAACCCAAGGAAGAGAAAGACATGGGATAAAAGAATATAGGTGCATAAAGAAATCAGTAAAAATGATGGTTATGTCCAAATCATATTGGTATGTAAAGAGGGTGAAATATTTTATGGGTGATTTCTAGAAGAATAGAAATTTCATGCATTTTTCAATCCAACAAAAGACAGGAAAAGGTATAAAAGAGCAACAAGAAATCATAGAGTAAATTTAAAACATTAAGTCATAATAAAGATGTAAAAAGTACATAATTGTCAGTAATCACAGGTGTGAATGTTATATTTTTCTATTAAAAGGTAACCTCTTTAGTTTTGATGAAAAATGGTCACAAAACTTTATATAGCAGCTATTTATGACACATTTAAGGTCAAATGACAAAGACTGAAAAAGTTATTGTAAGCAACTGCTAGTTGAAAAGTAGGGTCGGTATAACAATATTATTAGGAAAAATGAATTCAAGAAGAATTACATTAAGCAGAACAAAGAAGGATAGTTCATTTGGATCAAAGTTATATTGGACCAAGAATGTGAATCACAAACTTTTATATTCCTTACAACTCGGCAAAACGTATATAAGGCAGAAAAGGAAAAGAAAAATATGGAGAAATTGAAAAGTTTGCAGTCATAATGGAATACAGTAACACGTTTGTTTCAGAAACAGACATGTAAACAAAAATTAAGTAAAGATATAGATATTTTTAATAATATAATTAATATGTTTGGTGCAATAGATATGTGTAAAACTTTGTACCCAACGCAAAGCATACCAATTTTCAAACACCCAGGACACCCAAATGTCCATAAACTGATGAATTAATAAACAACATTTGGTATATCCATACAATGGAATATATTCAGCCGTAAAAGGAATGATACATGCTACAACATGGATGAATTTTGAAAACATTATGCTAAATGAAAGAAGCCTGTCACAAAAGACCACATACTGTATGATCCCTCTTAGGTGAATTGTCTAGAATTGGCCAAGCTATAGAGACAGAAAGTAGATTAGTTGTTGCTTTGGGCTGGGGGTGTGTTTGAGGGGAAATGGGTAGTGGCTGCTATTGAATATGTAGTTTCTTTTTTTTTTTAATTAATTTTTATTGGAGTATGGTTGCTTTACAATGTTGTGTTAGCCTCCACTGCACAACAAAATGAATCAGCCATACACATACAGATATCCCCTCCCTTTTGGACTTCCCTCCCATTTAGGTTACCACAGTGCATTAGGTAGAGTTCCCTGTGCTACACAGTATGTTCCCATCAGTTGTCTATTTTATACATAGTATCAACTATTTTATACATAGTATCAATATGTCAATCCCAGTCTCCCAATTCCTCCCACCCCACGCCTTTACCCCTTGGTACCTATACATTTGTTCTGTAGTTTCTTTTTTGAGTTATGAGAATGTTCTAAAATTAATTATGGTGATGGGTAAATTGTATGTTATGTGAATTATATCTCAATAAAATGGTAATAAAAAGGATACAAAAAAAGCAAAAAATAAAAGTTTCTCTCATTCATTGTCAACATATTAAATAAAATATTAGCAAATCAAGTCAGTACTGTATCCAAAAGAATATTATTAATCCAGACATGCCAGGATAAACTTTCATAAGCAAGTATATTATTAAAATTGCTGTAAATGCTTCAGAATTTAATATACAAAGATTTAAATATAGAGTTTTGCCATTTTGTAGGAGCACAGAGAAATGTTCACCAGCCAGGGGCTGAGGAATCCTCCACACCCCAAGTCTTTAACAAATCACAACGACAGACTTTTACAACTCGAACACAACCAAGACTACTCCCAGGAGTTGCATTTTAATTAGTAGTGTTGGAGGGACCTTGGGACACCGAGAAGGGGAATGGAGACTTGGTGATACTCGAGCAGAGGTGACGGAGACCTTGTATCTCTCAGAGGAGATGAGACCCCTTGACAGCATGGGAAAGAAAAGTGAACATCATAGTTGTAAGTCGCCTAGTTTCAGAAAAGCTCTTTGTAAAGGGGTACTGAGAACATACATTTGGAAAGCCACACAGCATCATTTCATTGAGCTTTAACTTGGAGGTACAGAAATGATGCACTACCACATTGTGAAGAGACTGATCCCTCCCTTCCCCAATACACTGACAAATTTAAGGACACAAGCTGTATGGTCATCTCAATAAGATGAAAAAACAAACAAACAGATTTTAATTGATCAGCTGGCTCTATTCTCCAAGGACACTGCCTCCTCTCCCCACCCAATAAGGGCAGTTCGAGGACCACAGTGTGGGAGTTAAGGCTGCATGTTATAGGACCTCATACAATTTCTGGAAGT
This sequence comes from Neophocaena asiaeorientalis asiaeorientalis, assembly GCF_003031525.2. Taxonomy (NCBI): domain Eukaryota; kingdom Metazoa; phylum Chordata; class Mammalia; order Artiodactyla; family Phocoenidae; genus Neophocaena; species Neophocaena asiaeorientalis. The sequence goes on along the minus strand of NW_020172142.1, from coordinate 557,656 downwards.
GGGATGACGTAGGAGGTTGTTGCTTCTTATATCAAGGATAGACCAGTGACGTTCCCAAGTCTCAAATTTATGGCGATATTTTCGTTGTAATAATAGCTTGCCTGAATTCTTTTCTTAGCTCACTTTAATATGAGAGCTACTTAATTGATTCTATTACTCTTTTAACTGAGACACCAGTTATTTTTTTTTACATTCAATATGCCCATATCATAGTCTGCCTACTATGGTATGTAATCCCAGAACGATGATGTCCTTATGTCACAGGGCTGGACAAAGCTCTGGTAACAGCCTCATGCTCTTCATGTTTTGTCAGTTTCTTGGGCCATTGGGTCTACATTTTCAAGACTTTTGAGTTTAATCACCTTTTTTATTGGAAACATTTTCTTTATTTAATGGGTTTGCAATACTGGTAAAACAATGTAACCCAAGATTCAGTTCCTTCCTCCCTCCCTTCCTTCCTTCTTTCTTTTGACAGGATTGTATCTCATCTAAGCAAAGAAAAGAAGAAATATTCATGTGTTAAAATAGTAATAGCTTGCATTTATTGGGTGTGCACTATGTACCAGGTCAGGGTTAAGTGCTTTCCAGGCAATATTTCTATTTACCTTGGCCTCATTTAAAATTCTGGACCACAAATCCCAAATGGGCAGTCAGCGCCACACTTCTTACTGCACTTCCTAGGATGTTTTTCTTCTTCTCACTCTGTACAATGATGATTTCATACATCTTCTCTCTTCTCAAACCCAAATTCCATCCCCTATGTTCCTTCTCAGCTGATGACCTTGTTCATATTTTACTAAGAATATAGAAGCAATCAGATGGAAACAAACATCATCCAGTCACCACATCTCCAAATCTCACTGTGTTTGTACCTCTGCTCTCTGCCTTGCCAGCTTGTTACCATGGATAAGTATCCCTGCTTTCCTCTTTTGCCCTTTCAGAGATGTTTCTCCTGGAAGTATCCCCCTCTCCCTCTTGCATTTATAATATCTCTAGATAGAGAGAATTAGTTCCACCAGGATGCAGATATTCTCTGGAATCTTCCATCTTAAAAGGACAAAATCAAAAATCCCTTTGACTTATATTCTTTTCTTGACAGGACCCATTTCTCTACTCTTCCAAAGAGTTCTCTATCATCACTCTCTCCACTTGCTCATGACTCATCTCTCCTTAACCCCTCCAAACAGGCTTCCACATCCACTGTTATGCTGAGACCATCTGTGCCCAAGTGTGCTTGACTTCCATATTGCCAACCCAATGCCATCTCACTGTTTCCATCTGACTTGGTCCTCTCTGCAGCATTTGATGAAGTGAACTACTCCTTTCTTCTCTTGCCTTCTATGACATCCCCTTCTGTTGGTTTTCTTCCATGTCATTGGTCACACTATTTCCAAAGGAGTTGGAAATAGTGACTCCTTCTCTGCTCAAACTGTGCCTATGTGTTTGTTAAGATAAGAGGAAAAATCAGGAGGTGGTGTGTTGGAAGCAAAGGGAAGGAAGTGTGCATCCCAAAGGCTGGGTTATCAGTGGTGGTCACCAGCAGAGGACAGTTGAGCCCAGTGGACAGGCAACCCCACAGCTGCATTCAGTGGCATCATGGTGTCAGGATGAGGGGGATAGCGCTGAAGTAGAGGAGACAGCTATTTCCAAATATCCATGACACCAGGTAGGGTCTCAGATCTCTTCTACTTGGGTTACACTGGTTGTCATGAGCTACTGGCAAAAAGGAAATGCATTAGAATTCCCCTTGTGCTAAAGAAAAATAAACATGGAGAGGAAGTTATTCTGCATCAAAAGCATCTTTGAGGAAGGGAAACAAACATGGAGAATTATGTAAATAAAGCCATTCAGCTTTGAGAAATGGGTAGGACATAGAGAGAGAGTGAGAAAACATTAAATAAAAGAAAATCTACTCTTGAGTTCAGCTCACCTCAATCCCCTTTGAATATTAGGCATCTTTGATAATAATACTCTTCCACAGAAACATGAAAATTTGCAGAGCTGTCAGTAATAGCAGTGAGTTTGGAGGGCAATGTCATTGCTTCTTGGAGTATAATTCCAAAATAAAGGACCCCAGGCAATATAATGGACAATATCCTCAATAGCATTTTTTACGGTAACTGCAGAAGGGGATTCCATGTGTTTTTTTCTTACAGATGTAAAAGAGTAAAGACCTTCACCCTCTTAGAAATAGTTGTGCATCTGTCAAAACTACCCAGCCACGAAAACCAAATCTGGCTTTTCAAAGTAAACATGTTATTTTCTATATAATTGCTATAATTTAGCTGTGGGGACATCACTGACCCATTAGCAGAAAAAACAGATGGGATGAGATTTGTCTTCATGCATGAGCTAGGATGTTGTGAAAATATTAGAAATTATTAGCCATAAACTCAGTCACCAGGCTGTACAGCCAGAATGCTAAGTTACAAGTAGTGGAGGAAATGGTACAAGCAGTCCATGAAGGACCTCTTTTAGTTACTCGGAATGATCATTTTAGATGTCTTTCACAGTAGCTAATTACAAAATGTGGAGATTGAAAAATCAGTTCAAGCGAAAGTTTGAGCAAACTTCAGAGCAAGAGAAAGTACTTCTAATGCCCAAATCTGTTCTCACTGTTTCCGCTAATGGAGCTGCCACTGATCCAGCAGCCTTGGCAGGAAACCTGGGGACCTTGCCACTCCTTTCTTCGCTCCTCTCCACTCTTTCTGCTTGGTCTCTGAGTCACCCTCCAACTCAGGAACACCTACTTTCACCATCACTAGTGTCTTGGGCAAGGGTGGGGAGGTGATTAGGGAGTAGAATTTTGTGAAATGTTAGGATTTTGTAAGGGGGATAGGGGCTGGCATGTGTATTCCTTAAAAATTTTTTTTAATTGAGGTATAGTTGATTTACAATGTTGTGTTAGTTTCAGGTGTACAGCAAAGTGATTTAGTTATACACATATATATATATACACATGTATATATTCTTTTTCAGATTTTTCCCCTTATATATGATTACGAGATATTGAGTATAGTTCCCTGGGCTGTACAGTAGGTCCTTGTTGGTTATCTATTTTATATATACAAGGGTGTATCTATTAATCCCATACTCCTAATTTATACCTCCCCCCTTTCCCCTTTGGTAACCATAATTTTGTTTTAAAATAATTAATTTTAAAAAATAATTAATTAATTTTTTGGCTGCGTCGGGTCTTTGTTGCTGCACTGGCTTTCTCTAGTTGTGGCGAGCAGGGGCTACTCTCCATTGTGGTGTACGGGCTTCTCATTGCGGTGGCTTCTCTTGTTGTGGAGCACGGGCTCTAGGGTGCGAAGCCTACAGTAGTTGTGGCTCGTGGGCTCTAGGCACGTGGGCTTCAGTAGTTGTGGTGCATGGGCTTAGTTGCTCTGCGGCACGTGGGATCTTCCCGGACCAGGGCTCAAACCCGTGTCCCCTTCATTGGCAGGCGGATTCTTAACCACTGCACCACCAGGGAAATCCCCTAATTTTGTTTTCTATGTCTGTGAGTCTCTTTCTGTTTTGTGAGTAAACTCATTTGTATCATTTTTTTTTAGATTCCACATGTAAGTGATATCATATGATATTTCTTTCTCTGTCTGACTTACTTCACTTAGTGTGATAATGTCTAGGTCCATCTATATTGCCACAACTGGCATTATTTCATTCTTTTTTAATAGCTGAGTAATATTTCATTGTATATACGTACCACATTTTCTTTACTCATTCATCTGTTGATGGACATTTAGGTTGCTTCCATGTCTTAGCTATGGTGAATAGCGCTGCTATGAACATTGGGGTGCGTGTATCTTTTCGAATTAGAGTTTTCTCCAGATATATGGCATGTGTATTCTTTCTTTTTTTTAAAAATAAATTTATTTGATTTTGGCTGCATTGGGTCTTTGTTGCTGCACGCAGGCTTTCTCTAGTTGCGGCAAGCAGGGGCTACTCTTCATTGTGGTGCGCGGGCTTCTCATTATGGTGGCTTCTCTTGTTGTGGAGCACGGGCTCTAGGAGTGCAGGCTTCAGTAGTTGTGGTGCATGGGCTTAGTTGCTCTGCGGCATGTGAGATCTTCCCGGACCAGGGCTCGAACCCGTGTCCCCTGCATTGGCAGGCGGCTTCTTAACCACTGCGCCACCAGGGAAGTCCCGGCATGTGTATTCTTAAAAAGCACCCCAGGGAACTCTGAGTATCCTTTCCACCCACACAGTTCAGAGCCTCAGGGTGTAATACAGATGCTCAAGATCATAGGGAATCCAAGTTCTTTTGCAGCAGGAACACATTTTCCAAATCCCAAATGTGTCATTCAGTCAAAATAAAGGAGCAAAAGGCACCATGAAGGAGCCGTGAAGGAACAGGAAAGAACGGAGAACAAGCCAGACTCGTGGATTTGAGATGCTCAACACAGATCTTTGACCCCCGCCCCTCCAACCCGCCCAGCCTATCTCGTGCTGGGTACCAGCCTGGCAAAGCCTAGACACTAAGACATGTTGCTGAATTCAGTGAATTCAGTGAGTGAATGTGTGTTTATAATCTTCACGTGGTTGTCTCCATCAGGATGTCCCAGAAGCACCTTAAACTCAATGTGACCCAACTTGATCCTTTTATCGAGATTCTGCTCAACCTTGTGCTTCCATTTCTGTATTGGTTAGTGCAATCCGGTCATGAAACCAGAGCCCTGATGGCTTCCAGTCTTTATACTACTTGACTGCTCAGTAGCCACTCATTCACTTCCTTTTTAAACTTCCTTGTTTCCTGAGACATCATTCTCTCCTGATTTTCCTTCTACCATTCTGACTGCTCTTCCCTCTGCCAGTCCAGTTCTACAGGGCCAGGGCCCTCGGTCCTTATCCTATTTTATAAACTCCATCAGTGATCCCATCCGTAGGCACAGCTTCTAGCTCCATCCAGGTCCTAACAGCTTTCTGATCTTTAACTTCAGCCTGATCTCTACAGTTGTGGATCCACCCACCTCCCAGACCTCTCCACTTGACCAACATCTCAAATCAAACATACCCAAAAAGGAGTCTCCCTTCCCCAGCCCCCAGCTCAATGAATAGAACCAGCCAGAGGTCTGCGTGCATCCTTCGCACTTCAATCTTTTTCACTATCCATATCCAACCAATTCCCAAATCCCATTTTTGCCTCCAAAATGTCTTCTGGATCCAACAAAATTCTCCTTCCTCACTGTCCTAATCTAAGCTGTCTTGATTTCTTCCTGGACTCTATAGGAAGTCTCCTAGTTTGTCTATCTACAGTCTCTTTGCCCTGATACAATATGTTCCTTACACTAAAAATTCAGAGCTATTAAAAAAAATAAACTCACAAATCTGCTCAGGTCACTTCCCTTCTGAACTTTTCAGTGTCTCACCACGAATCATGGATTAGACAAAATGCACCATATCAATCCAGACATGCACATAAATGACATATATCTGTATGAATGGGATGAAAATAGGGAAACACACAAAATGCTCTATATACAGATGAAGGAGTGGATCATGTAAATAGGTGGGGAATGATATCTTAACAGTGAGTCCCAGTGCTCTGAGCAGGTAGAGAACTGTCTCTGGGTAAGTGATTGGGGCAGAAAGTGGGACACTTATGCCCTGAGTTTTCGGTGGGGTCAGGGCATCAGAGAGGCCCTGGGAGTTGGCCATGCCATTCTGTAGGTCAAAGACGAGGAGTCAGGGCACAGGAGGAGACTGGTGCTGTGGGGGGAGCCCACTATTGTTTGGAAAAAAGACTTTTGAGGAACCGGCAAGTCTAAATTAGATTTTCAGCTACTAGGTGATATGCTATATGCCCCTGCTCCCCGACTTCTCCTCCACTCCCAGCCTCTGCCAACTCCTGCTGCCCATCAACCCTTCAGTGAGGTCTACTACAGGGCTGGTTGATCTCTTAGTTGTTGCTGTTGTTTTAAGTGCAAATGGTGAAAGGGTTAAACTTCCCTTCTGGATTGATGCAATACAAAACAGAGGCTGCAATAAGGACACAAAACCGTTGATCTCCATAAGTACAAATTCACAGGCTTTTGGGAAAGTCTTTGGGCTTTAAGGGAAATAGAATTAGGGGTTTGAAGCAGTGTAGATTTGAACCTAGATTTTTCGTGGCATGGATCCTACTCTTACCTCCAACCATCTGGGCTACACTAGGATTCTCCTGGGCTGGGGAGGGATCAGGAACCATCAGAGAGGATGTGACTTTTGAACTGAGCCTTCTTAAAGGATGGGTAGGAGTTTTCAAAGTCAGAGGGAAGCATTCCAGAGGACTGAATATAATGTGGGAAAATGCAGAGTTGAGAAAGTTCCTAGTTTTAATGGTTTGTGACCCACAGAGGGTAGATGGGGCCCTACCAGGAGCTATGGTCCAGAATTATCCACCGTTACAGCCCAGCTCTGACGATGCCTGGAACAGACTTTCCAACCACATTTAGATCTGTCTTTTTAGCATTAGCCAGGATGCCCATTTCCCCCTGCAATCAAAGACAGAGTGGAGGCCAGGGGAACAGGATCCTAACTGCTTCAAGTCAAGGCTGGGTGACTTACTCCTTTGTCATTAGACAGTTCAATGATCAATGGGCACCAAGCTGACAACTGGCCAAGTGGCATCAGCAGAGCTGTTGTACCACAGACAGTCAAAATTTCAACAGACCAGGGTCACTAGGAAGAATTGCTACTGGGCACAGAGAAGACAATAACAGTGTCATTTAAAGACAAAGAAGAACCTCTCTTCTGCCAGACTGAGGACAGCAACTCATTCATCACCAGGATGGTTCTACAAAGACCCAAATTACAAACAGGGTGGAAGCACTGATTCATAGAGTCTGTTTTCGGTGGTAGAGCATTCATGACACATGGTCTGCATTTATCAGGGCAAAGAATACTTGTCCAGCCTTTTCCTTTTAAAGATGAAAATCTTTTTCTGACTTCCCATTGGTTTGTCATGAAATGAATGGAATAGCAGGGAAGAATAAATCAGAAATGACAGTCTTGAAAGTGCAAATTATTGTCATTACTGGGAAGAAAGAAAGGGCATGTTGAAGACAGAAGTGAAATGGGAAACACCACCACCACTGCCGGCAAATAGTCCTTTCATCTTCAATTAAGTAATTACCACATTGTTCAGTGAATGAGGACAGCAATTACATGACTTTTCATCCTGTCACCTTGACACCTAGCACCTCATGGTTGGGGCATATCCTGGCCCTGGGCCAGCACTGCCCCTTGTCATTTGATATACACAGTACATGGAAGAGAAGGCAGCTCTCACAGTCTGAGGCCCTCAGGCCCCCAGTCCTGTCTCTCCCTGAACAAGTACAAAGCTGAGAACTCCGTGAACTTGGTGGCACTGTCTGGGAGGTGCCAAAGGCATACTCCCCAGATTTTCTATGATGACAGCAGAGGACAGACTCTCCTGGAGTCATGGAAGATCTTACGAGTTGACAGGAGTGTGGGGGGTGTTTGGTACACTTTTCCTGCTCAGGTAGACTTCCCAGAGGCTCTTAGGTTGCTGGGTCTGTAAACTGCTGTGCCTGCCTGGCTGGCTCGCTCTGGGCCCTATGATACAAAGGAAGGCAAGGCTGGATAGAGGAGGGGGCTGTTACCTGGTCCACCTGGCTCACAGCCTGGCTCACCTGGCTCTACAAGCAGAGATTTAACTTTATCCACTTCAAAGAGCCATATGGAAACTTTATTGGAAATCCCCACTCCTCAAGGCTGCCCACTGGGTTGTTTCCAGGCAACAATAACTTGATGTCTCTCAGAAGTTCAGTTAGGATAGCTGGGTAGTAAGTAGACATTTCCTCCCTGGGCTGGGGAGGAGAGCAAGGGAAACAGGCAACACTGACAGAAAGCTTTTCCCTAAAGGGATGGAGCAACACTCATTTCAGGGCTCAACCAATAGATTGGGTCTCTCTGGATAACCTCCTCACCTCTGCCCTTCTCGCAGCTGCCCTTTAAGCACTGGGTTTGATCTTGAGAGTTAGCATTGTCCCTGACAGGGGTAACGGTGGGGACTAGCTGGAGGGGGAATTTGAGTCATCAGAAGTTTACTAGGTTTTCTAACTAGTAGGTGGTCTTTAAACTTTTTGGGCCACACATCCCACCAGTAAAAACTGTTTGACAATGCACCCCCAAAATATGCATATTCATTTATAAATTACTTACATGTACTTTCATCTATCCATATATTTAATATTGGTAAATCTTACTTCCAGATAAAAAATAAGTATAAGTAAAAGGACTAATTGTTCTTTCACATGACCTCAGTGGACCATCTTCTGTACGCCTTGTGTAGTCTGTACCCCACTTTGGAAACTGCTCTTCTAACCTTTGAGTTACCCAAGCTCTGGCTTTTCATAGGCAAAGGATGAAGGAGAGAGATCCACACAGAGAAAAAATGGTTCTTGGCTGAGCACGTGGGTTTTGTTCAAAGAAGTCAGTGAAACAAGTGAGCATCTCAACGTCTTCCCTGCCTTATCAGTGATGGCAGGAAGGAGTGATGGCACCCAAGAACTCTGTGTTAACTCTTGGACAGCTTAGAGACAGTGTTTTAAGAGACTCGCTAAACTAAGCCAAAGTTATTGGTGTCTCACTGGGGCCTGCAGGTCGTGAGTATCTGTGGATACAGGGGCTTGTGCTTTTGGATTCTGGGCAGCAGGTGCCTGGACCGTTCACTGCCACCTGGGGTTGTTCCACTGTCTTTAGAAAAGGGGGGAGGGTGAAGTAGAGGTTTGGGAGAGCCTTTTGCTTCTCCATCTTGGTGTTGAGATCCCTCCTATACACTTTAGTGTTGGGAGGATGCTCACCCCCAACCCCAGGATGGGCATGAGGGTGCCTGTTGGGCACCATCTTCAGTTGAGTCGCTTGGGCATGGTAACCATAGTCTAAAGCTAGGACCACTGTGGCAAGCCTAGGTGAACCAAATTTCTTTCAAGCACCTGCTCTGTGCCAGGCTCTGCATGGGATGAACAGAGCCCACTTCCTCAAGAAGCTTTCAGGTCAATGCAGTCGAAAGATAATCAAACACGTACATGAAGTGCAGGGGATATCTTAGTTTGGGGTTTCCCCAAAGGAGATTCTGTGTTGAGTAGTTCATTTGGGAGGTGACCCCCAGAGTACATGCTGAGGGAGGGAGAATGTGAGAGAATGAAGGGAGAAAAATCACAAAAGAAGCACTAATGAACAGGTTGCTGTGGTGGGTACCTGGACCTCAATTCTGCAGGGGACGCTCTGAGGGACTCTATCGAACCGTGCTATTCAAAGTATGACCAGCACATCAGCATCATCTGGAAGCTTGTTAGAAATGCAGCATCATGGGCCCCACCAGGCCTGCTGAATCAGAATTTGCACATTAAAGTTTGAGAAGCACTGCCTTTAATCTTTCATCTTTATCAAACATGATAACTTTGATATAAAACATATATTTCTATATTTGAGGACTTGATTCTACCCAACTGGATCCTTCTGAATAACTTCTTTGAAGTTTCCAACATTTGAAGTGGATATTAAAGTTTTCCAGTCCCTTGAAAGCTCTTTAAAATGCAACTCCATTTACCTGCACTTTATCATAATTATAACTCAATCGCAGAGACAGAAGGCTCACGCAACCAACTGTTCTGTAAAATGCAAATTTTGTATGGGAAATACTTCCCCTGGGAGAAAATAGAGTGGCTGTCATTTGGAAAGTTATTTTTAAAGGAACGCACCAAATGCCTCCTGTACTTTAAAGTTTTGTCAAAAATTTCAATGAATACAGGACCCTTTGTGAAAGATCAACACACACACACACACACACACACACACACACACACACACACGCAGAAAGAGAGAGAGAGAGAGAGAGAGAGAGAGAGAGAGAGAAAGAGAGAGATGCTTCCAAAAAATGTAACAGAAGTTTCATATATCATGGAAGGTCCAAAGCAAGTAGCTCAATAGTTGCTTATACATCTTTTATATTGGCAAGTGATCTTACTTTTTTTTTTTTTTTTTTTTTGCGTACGCGGGCCTCTCACTGTTGTGGCCTCTCCCGTTGCGGAGCGCAGGCTCAGCGGCCGTGGCTCACGGGCCCAGCCGCTCCGCGGCATGTGGGATCTTCTCGGACCGAGGCATGAACCCGTGTCCCCTGCATCGGCAGGAGGACTCTCAACCACTGCGTCACCAGGGAAGCCCATGATTTTACTTTTGATATTCACTCATCTTCATTTCATCACTAACACAAAGATTAATTTAAGGTTATAAAACTAATTTTTCACGTAGCGTATCAGTTAGCTATTACTGCATAATAAACCACTCCCAAACTCAGTGTTTTAAAAGAACAATGATTTATTCTTGCTCTCATGCCTACAGGTTGGCTGGGGTGGCTTTGATGATCTCTGCTGGGCTCAGCTCAGCTTGGCTGTAGGTTGGATCTGAGTCTGTTCCTTGGACCAGTGGGCTGCCTGTGGCTTGTGCTCATAGTGAACGGCAAATATAAGTGGACAAACCCAACTCCATAAATATATTTCAAGCCCCTTATGTAGCTCTTTTTCTAACATCTCATTAACCAAAGCAAGTTACATGGTCAGATCCAAACCAAGGGTTGGATAATGCTATGGTCTGAATGTTTGTGTCCCCTCAAAATTCATGCTTTGAAACCTAAGCCCTAAAATGATGATATTAGGAGGCAAGGCCTTTGGGAGGTGATTAGGTCAGGAGGGCTCCACCCTCATGACTGGGATTAGTGCACTTTTAAAAGAGGCTCCAGAGAGATCCCTTGCCATGTGGCGACACAGTGAGAAGTCTGCAACAGGCTTCCACCACAACCTGACCGTGCTGGCACTCTGATCTTGGACTCCCAGCCTCCGGAACAGTGAGAAATAAATTTTTGTGGTTTATAAACTTCCCAGTCTTTGGTATTTTGTAATAGCAGCCAGAAGACAGAGAAGTGTGCTCCACCAACCATGAGGCAAGTCACATGGCCAAGCCCAACGTCAGTGGGGTGAGGTAGTGCACTCCTCCCAGAGTTAGGGGGTTAAGGGAGTGAATATTTGCAGCACAATAATCTCTTCTACTATGAGTACAAAAATTGAGGCACAGCATTCTGCAAAATAAATCATGGTGCTTATATTCGAATGATTTTATTTCAAGAGAAAAAGGAGGAAACCAGTATTGAGGACCCATAGTTATCAAGCATTCTGCTGAGAGTTTTCTCATGTGTTACCTCAATGAACGTTTTAACAACACCATGAGGACTATGTTTTAACCCCATTTTACAGATGAGGTGATAAGCCACAGAGCTGGTGTGTGGAATATCAAAGAGTAGAGCCTAGTGTTTCCTGGCAGCCTTCAAATGCTGTGAATATTGGGTCACATTTTTTTTTTTTTGTCATGGCAAATCAAGCACCTATTTCTTAGGGGAAAATACTGTCTTTACTCTGTTCCTATTTACCCCAGAAACAAGAAGAGCTGTAAACTCTCTATGAGTGTAGCTGCCCATCACTCTTGACACTCAAATTGTTGACCCAAACCAGTTCTCTTGAATACTCGGAGTGTTGATGCAGATTGGCTGCTCAATACAAGCTTTTTGGGCTTCTGGGTTAGGGAGGCTGAATGCTCGGGTAACTGGAGTGTGGCTGGACCCTCTTGGCTGTCTTCCATGTCTTGCTGTCCTATGGGAATACGGTCTGGGGGTTGGGTGGGTAGAGAAGTCAGGAATTCTTGGTCCAGAAATGTTGCCTGAAGAGGATCTCAGAGGGTCTCCTTGTGTTGTTCTCCCAGCCAACCCCATCTGAAATGCCCCATCAACCTAAGTGTTAGCTTGTTTGTTATGAATGTTTAGCAAACGTTATTGTGCCAGGCACATTAATGGTAGTGTAGACAAAGGTAAACTGAGGACGGGGATGACTGGATTTATCCCATGATCTGTGTTTTTGCAGGGGATTCTGATGCCCACTCAAGCTTGAGTATTACTGCATTAGCCTATCAGGCAGAGGAGGCTCTTGGCTTCTTCTCCTTCTCCTCCTTCTCCTTCTTCTCCTTCTCCTTCTTCTTCTTCTCCTTTTCCTTCTCCTTCTTCTCCTTTTCCTTCTTCTCTTTCTCCTTCTTCTTCTTCTTCATCTTCTTCGTCCTCCTCCTCTTCCTCCCCCTCCTCCCCTTCTTCCCCTTCTTTCCCTTCTTCTCCTCCTTCTTCCTCTTCTTCTTTTTTTAAACTATAGTTGACTTGCAATATTGTGTTACTTTCAGGTGTACAGCTTCAGATTCTTTTCCATTATAGGTTTTTACAAGATCTTGAATATAGTTCCCTGTTTTATACAGTAAATCCTTGTTCTTTATTGATTTTATATATAGTGGTGTGTATCTGTTAATCCCAAACTCCTAATTTATCCCTCCCCACTTTCCCCTTCAGGAACCATAAGTTTGTTTTCTATGTCTGTGAGTCTGTTTCTGTTTTGTAAGTAAGTTAATTTATATCATTGTTTTAGGTTCCATATATAAGTAATACCTTATGATATTTGTCTTTCTGTCTGACTTCACTTAGTATGATAATCTCTAGGTCCGTCCGTGTTGCTGCTCTTGGCTTCTATTCATATTTTTACTCTCTCATTCATTTCAGCTTAGTAGTTGGTTCCTAGTCCCATTTGGGGATGTCAGGGGCCAGTGTCTGGGCATACCAGCCTCAGAGGACCAACAACTGCCTCTGAGCCTGTGCAAGACTCTGGGAGAGTCACTGCCTTGCTTGCCACTCAGCTACGCGGTCCCTGCAGAGGTGGGCAGGGGCTTTTCCACTGATGTCCAGGCTTCCCTCCAGGGTCTCACCCAGGGTTCTCAAACTTGGCACCACTGACATTTTGAGTTGGATAACTCTTTGCTGTGGGGGGCTGTCCTGCTCACTGTAGAATGTTTAACAGCATCCCTGGCCGCTATCCACTATATGCATGCCCTGCCCCCACCAAGTTGCAACAATGTCCCCTGAGGCACAAAATCACACTGCCCCTCCTCTCTGCTTTGAGAACTGCTAGTGTTACCTGAGTGACCACTCAGTGGAGGTGGCCCTGGGAAATTCTGTTCTCAGTAGAACAAGCAATGGAGAGGTGAGTGGTGTAACCGGAAGGAACATGGGGTGTGGGGTAACCATGGCTTTGAATCTTGGCCCCTCCAATGACAACCTCTTCTTCACTCCCACTCTTCTCTAACCAAAAACAAAAACAAAAAAAATAAAAACACACACACCCACAGACATTATTTCCGTAAATGACTTTTACTTCTTTATCATTTCTCTTGACAGTAATTCTTGGCAATGTGCATATAACATGAAGGCAAGCATACTTTCAGAAGTCATCAAAGATATGGTCCTATTGGCCTCATTTTCTCAAACCATTAAAATATTTTCATTTATAAAAATTAATCTAAATATAAATATTGACACTGAAGATCAAAGTCACTTGATGACAAAATAATTCATCTGGAACTATAACATATGCTTATGGATTTTAATAGTAAATTAAATCTTTGCACTTATTTGGCACAAGGAAACCTTTATAAAAATTCAAATGCCATAGAGCAGGCTTCTTCTTCTTTTTGTTTTTTTGCAAGGCTTACACAGTACACATTTTTGTCAAAGAAAACTGAGTATTTTAACACTGTAACACAACAATAGTTGCTTTTCATGCCTCTTAAAGAAAACGCTCTATTTGGAACTCAGATCTTTTTGTTGTGTTTTTAAATTTTGTATTTGTTTGCTTTTAATAACACCAACAGAACAAAAAACCAAAGATTTACTTTATTTCGAAGGAGTCATTTCTGTTGGATAACACATACACAGCATCAGCAAGGAGTATTACCAGAAGATAGGTAGACCCCCATCAGGAATGGATCATAACACACATTTCAGCAGCAAGTCAGGTCTGGAAATGTGCACAGCAGCAAAAGATTGTAGAAGTGGAAAACAACACAGAATGAGGCTTTGTCAGGCATTCGAGTTATAATTAGCTTAAAGGTATGACTTTGGCAAATTAATCACTCTGGCCCTCAGTCTCCAAATCTGAAAAGTGGGGATACCTACTGAATAGGGTTGCTATTAGGATTAAAATGAGAATAATATTGCTTCCTTCAGCGCAGTCACTTAATATACGTCAGTCATGCTATTCCCTTGCCTCCCATGTTTTGCCTTCTTCCTCAGATTCAGAATTTATCAGGAGCAAATTTTTAAAACGTTGGTAATGCTCAATTAATTGAGTGAAATTCCAGTTCCATTTGCTTTTATAAATACACTGTAAATAGTCATGCATGTGCTACCACACACGTGGAGTTAGTGTCAGCTCTTGCGTCTGTTGAATTCAATTTGTCCTTGCTTTATTCAGACATGCAAGTTTTCTCAGGTCTTAACCATTTTTATCTTTAAGGTCATTTTACTACTTCTGCTGAATATTTATTGGGAAATAAATTTTGGAGGACGGCGTTTCCTTGTGTGGCTGTATCCTGCAATAATCCAGTTACCTAAACCTCATTTAGATGCATCAGTGCTAAACCACACCTTATTGATTCTAGACAGAGTGCTAAAGTTAAGCCAGTGGTGGGCTTTTGCAAGCCCCTCCCCCCTTCAGAACGAGGAAACTCTCAGCGAGTCCAAGGAAGAACCCTGAATTCTCGATGAGACATTGTTTCAGATGGACATGGGCCTGCATGGGTGAGTCAGAGCTTTCGGTCCTGTGGCTTGTGACTGCAAAGCAATGGGAGGAACTGGTGGTGTGGTGGGCTAGGAGCCAGCAGGAAGGAGGTGGCTGGAGGGACACCTTGAGAGTTGAGGGCTCCCCAAGTTAGACAGCCCCTAGTGCTCACTACAGGGGTTTTCACTTTTCTCCTTAGCATTTGTAGGACAAAGATGCTTGTGAGAGATTAATAAGAACTGATGAGTTAAATGTTAATACCCTTCCCTCCACTATCCCCCGACCCCAACAATATATTTTGGGATAAATTGTTGACATGTAATACTAGTTGATTCAAAGGGATTAAAAAAGGAAAAAAAAAAAAAGGTCTTAAAGACAACACGCAGTAGCAAAGCGAACAGGGAAAAGATGCATCTTTTGAACTGGAGCTCTACTGTTGGAAGCCAGCGTCTTGGTTTTCTGTCTTGGATTCTCCTGGGAGCCTAAGGCAGAGAGTAGGCAAGACCTTGATGCTGAAGTCTGGGTCTGCTTTCTGGCTGAGGTATCAGGACAGCCCTGTGCAGGGGTACACTGTGGCCTCGCCACGCCCTCTCCTCAGGTGGAAATCCGTACAGTATTCGATGGCTGTTGGGTCAAGGCACTGTCGTGTACGGCCGGAGGCAGTGGGTCACTGGCAGTGGAGTTCCATGGTGCTAATACCTCACAGCAGACTCCAGGGTGGGCTCCTGAGGGGAGAAAATGAGCAGATGCAATCAGCCACTTGGTGAAAGTGAGGAGAGGCCATTAACAACAACGTCTGCTGCTTTTTTTTATGTTGTAAAAGGTATTCATGCCCATTGACCAGTGAAATATTTCACAGTATTCAAAAAGTGATGCATTTCTTACATGTACTTCTTAATCCATCTGAAATTCATTTTGGTGTATGGAATAAGGCAAATTGATCCCCTTCCCACTGCATCCCGTTGGCTAATTTCCCAAGCAGAGTTTTTAAAAAAAATAATCTATACCTCCTCTACTGGTTCCTAATGCTTAAAAAGTCATATAACACATTTTCATATGTGCCTGTACCTATTTCTGAGCTTTCTATTCTATTTCATTAATCATCAGTTTCTGTACAACTTTTAATTGGTTTTAAAATCTGGCAGGAAAATCACTTTAATTTTGCAAAATGCTCTTGTCTATTCTTTCTGATTTATTCTTACATGAACTTTAGTTCCAAGAAAATCCCACTGAGAATTTTATGAGAATTGCATTAAACTATAAATTAATTTGGAAAGAAATGAACTGTTGGTCGGATTTATTAATCAGTTTCTCAATATTAAAGGTATTGGTGGATTCCTGTAAAATTTACCTGGTAATTTATTATTTAATGTACTGCTGCATTTAGTTTGCTAATTTTTATTTAGCATGCCTCATCTCTCTGAAGAAGTACTATTGGTGTGTGGTTTGTATGCGTCTGTTTGTGCCTGTGTGTGTAAGATGTGTACATACTTACCAGCCCTGTCAGCCCTTTAGCTGTTGGGGTTTTAACAGCTTTACAACTTGAATCTTTTAGTTTTGAAATTTTTTAATCCTCTGGAATATTTCATATTGCATGAGAATTAGCTCATAAAAATTAATCAGCAAAACCTTTTGGCCAGAGAAGCTTTTTTGAAGTTTTAATAAATTTTAAAATTTTATTTAAGTCAGTTTTTACTGATATTCTGATTTGATCCTGATTTTACTAGAACTAAGACTTTAAAATTTATTAGCATAGATTTACATCACATTGTATATTTAAATAAAAAATTCGCATCTCTTATTTTTTTATTTCTTGGGTTTTTTTTCTTGAATTGGATAACAAAAATTTCTCTATCTTTCCAAAGAATAAGCTCTTAGATTTATGATCATTTCTATAGCTTTTTGGTTTTAATTAGTTTATGCATTTATCTTTGATGTCTGAGATTCAAAGTCTAGTTCACTTGTTTTGCTTCTTCCTTCTTTAATAATGAAGAAAAGATTTAATACTGTGAATTTGACTCAGTGTGGTTCTGTATGTATCCCATTTGTTTTGATATATGTAATGTCTTCATTTTGTAATGCTCTGTGGATTAGCTTTTTTCTTTAATCCAATAGTTACTTGGAAATATGTGTGAGATGTGCACGTTGTGTGTGTGTATGTGTATACCTGTGTATGTGGGTGCACATGCTTTAAAACTTCTGAGTAGCGTTTCTGACTATTTTAACTTTTGTTCTAATTTTCTAGATTTGCTTTATCCAATATGGTAGACACTAGCCACAAGTGGCTGTTTACATTTAGATTAATTTTTTTTAAATTTATTTATATTTTATTTTTGGCTGCATTGGGTCTTCGTTGCTGCACGCAGGCTTTCTCTAGTTGTGGTGAGCAGGGGCTACTCTTTGTTGGGATGCACAGGCTTCTTATTGTGGTGGCTTCTCTTATTGTGGAGCATGGGCTCTAGGCGCATGGGCTTCAGTAGTTGTGGTACACGGCTCAGTAGTTGTAGCTCGTGGGCTCTAGAGCACAGGCTCAGTAGTTGTGGCTCACGGGCTTAGTTGCCCCGCAGCATGTGGGATCTTCCCAGACTAGGGCTCGAACCCGTGTCCCCTGCATTGGCAGGCAGATTCTTAACCACTGCGCTACCAGGGAAGCCCTAGATTAATTAAAATTAAATAAAATTTAAAAATCAGTTCCTCCAAGGCAGTAGCCACATTTCAAGAGCTCAGTAGCCACTTCTGGCTGGTGGCTACCATATTGGGCACTGCAGATATAGAACATTTCCATTATTTCATAAGGTGGATTCTTTACCAATGGACCATCAGGGAAGTCCCTCTTAATTAAAGCTTAATAATTACACTATTCAAATTATCTAATTTGTATTTATTTCTGGTGTACTGGGCTTCCAAGGGCTGATAAGGGAATTTTAAAGTCACCAGCCATGGCACATTAGATTGCGTTGCTCTATTGTTTTGCCAATTCAAGAAAGTCTCATGATTTACCTACTTTATTTTATCAGTATCTAAAACATCCTCCCTCCCTGTTTCTACTGTGTGCTTCTTGCCTTGAATTCTACTTTGTTTGAAAGTAGTATTCTTGCCTTTTCTTTTTTGTTTGCATTTATTTAGCATAGAATGTTGTCTATTCTTTCATTTTTACCCTCTCAGTGTTATTTAAAGTTAATTTATTTAAGAAATAATTTATTGAGGTGAAATTTACAAAACATAAAATTAACCATTTAAAAATGAACAATTCAGTGGCATTTAGTACATTCACAATGTTGCACAACCACCGCCTCTATCAAGTTTCAAAACATACCATCACTCTAAAGTAAAACCTCTTACCCATTAAGCATTTCTTCCTATTCTCCCTCCCCAGAGTCCCTGGCAACCACTGATCTATGTTCCACATCTATGGAAGGTAATTTATTTATTATTTTATTTTTTAAGAGAGGGGTATCTGGAGCTTTATCCTTTAAAATTTTTTTATTTTTAAAATTTTTGTTGACGTAGAGTTGATTTACTATGTTGTGTTAGTTTCAGGTGTACAGCAAAGTGATTCAGATACATACACACACACACACACACACACACACACACACACACACACACACACACATATATATATTCTTTTTCAGATTCTTTTCCCTTATAGATTGTTAACACAATATTGAGTATAGTTCCCTGTGCTATACAGTAGGTCTTTGTTGGTTATCTATTTTATATATATTAGTTAATCCCAAACTCCTAATTTATCCCTCCCCCCCACCCTCCACTTTCCCTTAAGGTAATTTATTTTTAACTATCTTATTTATAACAGACTCCTTCCCTGGCCCTAGTGGTCTGCCCTTTTAGTGTTATAATGCTTCTTTTTAGCTCTTTGAAGTAACAGCCAGGAGCCAGGTAATTGGACTTTGAAAGGTCAGGGGTAACGGCTGGCCAATGAAGCAAAGGCAGTGGGCAGCACTGTTGCCATATGGTACCTAAGAGATGCAGTAACTTGTAATTCAAAAGGGCATGCCCACCATTATGCCATTATCTGGTGCTTCTGTGCTCGTGACACAGGGACATGAGGGGGAGGAATGGGAAGGGAGTGACAGGTGATGCGTAAAAGGCAACAGAATAAGTTTTGCCTTTCGTTGCTTCAATCTTGTCACCCAGCCATTGTCTGCCCCCTCTGCATAACTGGTATCACTGAGGCAGTTTAGCTGGGTCTTCACCTCCCATATAAGCAGCATCAAGCATTTGCAAAATTCTGAAGCATATGTTGGTGTTAGGGTAATAATCCCTTAGCCCTCTTATATGATCTCCAGGTTTATGCAAGTTATCCACTGTCCCTTCCTTTGCCGCATTTTTGGGCAGCTGCTGACATTTTTTCTGAAACACAAGTAATTAATGGCTTAGAAGAAATTTAAGGAAGAGTGAATATGAATCAAAAACAGAATAAAAACTCTTATACCTCAATCAGACCGTATATTTCTGTCTACATATTTTTATTTCTCTTATATTAAATCTGGTTCATACAAGGAGCTGGAGATATAATTGACAGGATGTATCCACATACCCAAGAGGTTAGCAATGTAAGGACCCCCACCACCCAACCAACAGACCATGAGACCATGCAGGAAGGATGCTTCTTGGGGCTCTGACTGGGGACCTACAGAAAGAAGGGCTACAGAATGGAGGTGCCATCAACAGTGACAGTAATTGGCATTAAGATAGATATGACTTACTATCAAATCCTTGGTAGTGCTTTTCCTTTCTTTAGTCCTGTTTGTTGAGGAGTCTTGGAGAATGAAGTTGCGGTTAAATGTTTTAATGGTGGTCGCTGAAGATGCCTCAGTTTTTTCAGCTAAAAGGAAATACATGGGAATAAGTATTATCCAGAAGTTGGACTGATGGTTAAGGAAGAAAGACCAGGTGTCCAGATTACCCAGATTTTTGTTCTAGACTGGCATCTCATTCTGGTCCATAGGTCTGACTGTGGAAACTTTTTGTTCTGTTTATTTATTGGTGGACCAAATAAATCAAGGCATCATTGGTGGCTTTCTAGGCAAAGGTAGCTTGGAGATAGTCCAATACAGTCTACAAACTCTTATTTGCAATTCTGAAATATAAAAGGCTCTAAAAACAGCAAATCTTTACAACTTTGGAGTCAAAATTGCCTGATGGCAAAACCTGACTTAAACTGATAAGTGGCCATTTCAAGTCCTTGTCCCTCTCATGGAGCATGAACGTTGTCACGCTTTGCTGCAGGGATATTAATGTGTTTATCAGACACTACTCCAGATGCCATGAGAGCGGGCTGTCATGAAATACACAGTACATGTACCATATTACCTTTCTAAAGTCCAAATAATTCTGAAACATACATTGACCCAAGGGTTTCAAGTAAGGGATCGTGGATCTGTAATATATTTTAACTGTTTAGGGCTCTGGGGAATATAAAGTAGGCACTGAGTAAACATTTGTTGAACAATGAATGGTGGAACCAGGACTCAAATATATATCTTCTGACTTTCTACTCTTCTAATTTGCAGGTCTAAATTTCTAGTTTGGCATCATCATTCTGTGGCTTCTGAATCTAGGGAAATTGTTGGAAATGTCCAGTAGATAAGGGTGATAAGGACTGGCATTGCTGGAATCCCTCTAGGTTGGGCTCTTTGTTACATGCTTTTGGTGTCCTTCCCACATCTCCCTGACAGTCACCATTCCAGCCCACTCTGACAGCATCCTACTACAGGCATCTCCAGTCTCTCTTGGCCCATGAATGATGGGGTGGGTCAGAAGTACCAGGGAGTTAATGCCCCCACCAGAAATAACCTTCAAGCAAAGACGAGAGTTGAAATATCTCATCTTCCTATTCTTTGAGATGGAAACTCTGAGGTGCAGTTGATACCGTCTCCCAGAAGTCCTCAGCAGGGGTTAGCCTCATTTGCCCAAAGCAGCAAACTACGAATTAAAGTACATTATATTGGCTTAATTTCCTTCCCTGAATCTTTTCTTTCTTCCCTTATCAGTGTTTCTTGGAATTACCTCCCAAATCACATCTTTGTCCCAGGGTGTGCCTCTTGGAGGAATTCAAGTCAAGACAGACTCTCCACAAGGGCAATTCTGGGTGAGAACACCCCATTAGATCTGGTCCTCAAACTCAGGTCTCTGAGTTACTCTGAGTGAGTGAGTCAGGCTTAATGCTTTGGTGGCTCTGTGGTTTGGTTTAAGCATACCTTTCACCGGTGGAGCAGGGAGTTTCCTCCTCTGCTGCCTTGATGTGTCTATGGTTTGTACCTATAAACAGAACACAGGAATCAGTACACCTTCGCAAAGCTGGAGATGTTTTATCTTCTACATTTTCCAGGTCGTGCAATATTCCAGCAGAGGGAGTGAGGGACAAACGCACCTGGTTCCTTTGCTTCTGATCTCGTTTTCTTGTGAGGCGCCCACAGGGTGCTATGTTTAATCCTGCAATGGTCAGGGCTGAAATCCGGCTCTCAATATCAGAAATCTTAATGCAACAGAAAGGCAGAATCAGTAGGGAGAAAGCCCAGGAGGGGGAGAATCTTTGTTAAAAGTATTATGACTCTATAAAGAACAAATCTGCTTTGATATATGCTCATTCATTCATTCACTCCTTCAGCTTCCACCAAGCACTTCTCTATTTCGTACTGTAGTGAGAAAATAAACCACAGGCCTTTCTTTGTAAATTTAATTTTCCAGTTGTTAGCTCTAGAGCATGTCACCCCTGTCAGAGGTCCCCTACGGATAAACGGAAGCCCAGGGCACGATGGGCATGATGGCCCGGGGCCATCTGGCTCAGCATAGGGGTGGGGGTGGGGGTGAGGGAAGGCTTCCCAGGGAGACAACACGATGTGAGCTTTGAAAAGCAATTATGATTTATAGGTCCTGCTTCCTTCTTCTGTGACTCCCTGAATCCAAAACCACAGCACCAGGTCTTAGGAGGGAAGCCCAGCAGCCCCTGGTTCAAGTCCATTTCCTCTATTAAGAGGCCAAGTGGCCTTGAGAAACTCCCTCCTCTCTCTGGGCATCAGTTTCCTTTACTATAACATCAGTAGGTCAGAAGGAACTCATATTTTTTTCCAACAATGTCTTAAGGTAGATATAGAGAACAAGAGCCCACTCAGCACCCGGAAAGAACCCCGGTCCATCCATGTCCCCAGGGGTGAAGAAAACACGGTCCCTCCTCTTAGGAAAGGGCATTACTATGTGCCGTTGCCATGCTGAGTGCTTTAAACACATGAACTCACTCATGCTTCATTCATAATCCTGTGACATGGGTACCATTCTCTTGGTTTTACAGATGGGGAAACTGTGGCTTACAGGGATGAGTGACACACCCAACATCTCACAGCAGAGCTCAGCATTAATGCTACTGCTCGTGATCTTGCCACGTTGCCCCCTTCTCAGAGGCCTTGCCAAGGCCTGGCATGGGGGACACTGGAGGAGGCTGGGATCACAGCCATCCTGCTGAGATGGCACAGCCTGAGTGTTGCTGGGGAATCAGACAGGAAACCTGAAAGTGGGCCCTGCTGCCAATGTGTGTGCCTCCGCCCTGACATCTCCATTGCCTCCCCTGTCCCTAAGCTATTTTGCGCTGCACAAGACGAATTCTAATTCTGCTGCCATTTACTGAGGGCTTCTTTGGACAAAGCCCATTGGGATAGCTGCTATAGGAAGCGCAGAGAGAAGGTCTGAAAGGTCAGCAAATATGGGAGATACTTCCCCTATCCCGGAGGAGCGGCAGTCTTACTCAGATAAGGAGGAGGAGGCAGATAAAGGCCAAGACTGTGGCAGCTGGTGAAAGAATCCAAGCTGCCCAGCAGCCCCCAGAAGGGGCCACTGTGCAACCCCTGTCCCTTCCTAGCCCCCAGATGCCTTCCTATTCTCATTCCTCAAATTTCATACTGAGAACGGTGTTCCTTTGGTTTATAGACCAATAAATTGCATAAACTTTTATCAGTCATTTGTAACTGATGTAGGTTAGATGCCCACATTCTTTCCTGGAAGCAGTTTTGATGGAGGGCTTTGCTCAGAGGGCCCTGGGAGACAGGTCAGTGGGAGAGCAAGTTGCTGACCTCCTGATTTGCTGACTGCCAGGCTCTAGAATAAGGAGGGTTAATTTTCCCAGTTTTAGTCCACAGGGCAAAGGATGCAGAAAGAGGAAAGGAGACTGCCGAGGGCTGATTTTGCCTACATTTTGTTTATCTATCTCTCTATCTATCCGTCCATCCATCTATCACGTTGTATCTGTGTTCCATTAATTCCTAAGGCTGCATATCCAGTGACCCTTACACTTGCTAGAAGGGGATGACCAATTCTGCTCTGGGTTTCCTGGGAGCCAAAGCAAAAAGGTCATTTTACGACTCTGTGTCCACAAGATAAAGACCAAGTACTCAGAAGAATAGCTTTTCTTGATATTTAGAGTTAAGAGAGACCTTCCCCAGGAATGCCCACAGAGATGACCCTTCAGGACGCAGTGGACAGCATCCTTAGCACGCTGCCCGTGTATCATCCGCAGTTGGCTTCAGCACCAGGCAATCCTGTCAGATTAGGTCAGATTCTAGGGTTGCTTTCACCTTGGAGTCCCAAAGGTTAACTCCAAGGTGAAAGCAACCCTAGAATCTGACCTAATCTAAGAACACAATTCGGGGACCCTCCTACCATCCTGCAGGATACCCTCTGTGACATCTTCTGTGAGACTCTGCTTTGGACAAGAACAGATAACAAGGAATTAATCTTCCTTCTCTGGCAGCAACTGTAGGACAAGGAGAGTCTCCACGCTAATAAAGGTTCCCACATTGAAAAGAGCCGTAAAGATGATGGCAAGGTTGACAACCTCCCATGCAAAGTAAGGACTCTTATGCAAGTGGATATATACCTGAGGGCAGGACAAGCACATTTTTCAGGAAACCACACAGCACAGACTGGTGAAGAATTTGGGCTCTGAGGCCAGAAAGACTTAGGTTTAAAATCCTGGCTTCATCACTTTTTAGCTATTTGACTTCGGTTTAACCATTCTGAGCCTCCTTTTCTCCAGATATAAAAAGGGAAGAATAACAATAGCCACCTCATGGGGATGCTGAAAGGATTAAATACAATAATGAGTTCAAGGGTTAAGCCCAACTCCTGGCCCACAGTAAGACTCACTGAATATTAGGTATTATTAATGATATTATTATAATGTTTAACAACGAATGATAAATTAATAGGCACATTCAAACACATGGAAAATGGACATTTTGGACTCCAGGATTTTCTGCCATAAAACATGGCTCCAGTAATTTAAGCCTAGAAAAATTTGGAAACATGAATAACTAATTATCCAATAAAACCCTCCCAAACACCCATAAACAATATTACTTCCTGCTAAACCATTCAAGAAGTATTTGCTGCAAAATATACCCCCAGAAAACAAATGATTTGATTCTATTTCATATAACATTAACTATAAATTGATTAAATGTTGAGTGGCATTTGTGGGAAATGATTTTTGAGGAGAGTTGCTCTTCAGCCATGCTTGCTGGTAATAAACAGTCAACAGGGCCATCTGTGATGAGACCATTCCTGGGCCATTCCTAGCACAGAACTGGTTCCCACCCATTCTCAAGAGTGCTGAATAATATGAGCAGCTGTTGTGATTTTTGATTCTTTAAGATAAAAATATTTATTTAAAAAATAATCATCAGACTTCCCTGGTGGTGCAGTGGTTAGGAATCTGCCTGCCAATGCAGGGGACCCAGGTTTAAGCCCTGGTCCGGGAAGATCCCACATGCCGCGGAGCAACTAAGCCTGTGTGCCACAACTACTGAGCCTGTGCTCTAGAGCCCACGAGCCACAACTACTGAGCCTGTGCACCACAACTACTGAAGCCCACGTGCCTAGAGCCCATACTCCGTGACAAGAGAAGCCACCTCAATGAGAAGCCCACGTACCGCAACAAAGAGTAGCCCCTCGCTGCAACTAGAGGAAGCCCGCGCATAGCAACAAAGGCCCAACACAGCCAAAAATAAATAAATAAACTTATAAAAAAAATTATTTCCCAAAACTGTCATCTTCTCTATCCAGAGATGGTTTCAATTGATCCCCATTCTCCAGAGGATGCAGTTTTAAGATGCAGGGTCTACAGAAATAGCAGTGAACCAGGGGTCTACACTGAGCTTATGCTGCAGAGACCAGCATTTCTCGTGGGTCCCTGAGTATGTATATGTCCATGGACCCCAGTTTGAGAATCAGTTACTTAGTCCACAGTCCATTTTGATCCAGAGTCAGAGGCCAAGAGAATATCCATGAAAACTGCAAACAAGCATCTTCAGAAAGTTATAGATAATATAGTAATTAGTTCTAAAACAGCCATATCTAAATCATGAAAAATATTGGTCTAAGAAATCTACACTTCGTTTTTCATTTATTTATTCATCTCATTTTTATTGAGGCCCAAACCTGTGTGAGGTGTTATGCTAGGCACTGGAGTTATTGTGTTAAGCTAGATAGCTAGAGTCCTGTCCTCAAGGAGCTTTTTCTATCATGGGGAAACCTGGCATTAAATAGGTAATCAACAGTGTGATGGGACTTCCCTGGTGGCGCAGTGGATAAGACTCCACGCTCCCAATGCAGGGGCCCGGGGTTCGATCCCTGGTCGGGGAACTAGATCGCACATGCATGCTGCAACTGAGAGTTCGCATGCCATAACTAAGAAGCCCACCTGCGGCAAGTAAGACGTAGCACAACCAAATAAATTTTTTTTTAAAAAAACAGTGTGATAAAGGTTAGGGAAGGGTGGTCTTGGGATGGAATGGGAACCTCTATAGCAAGGGTCAGAGAATTTGTCAAAGAGGAAAATGGCATAGGTTTTAAAGAGATATATTATCAAGGTCATAATTTGGGGAGAGGAAGCCTGCACTTTAAAAAAGGAGGCTTTGGTGGAATCCACCTGGAAGGACCATGCCCACGAAAAGTCTGCTGGAGGTAGCAGGAACTGATAGATATAAAGGCTTTGAAATGATTCTTTTGTAAGATGGGGTGCTCTCTCCTTTTGCCCGGTAGTTCTCCATCTAGGCAGAGAGGAGAGTTCTTACCTGGATCTCAGCATGGTGGACCCGGGCTGCTGCCGTGGCTACTTGGTCCTCCAGATCTGCCAGTTCAGTCTCATCAGTGCCACTGTGGATGCAGCGGGCAGCATCCTCTAGCTCACTCAGCTGGCCTTCAAGTCCATACACGGTACCTGCCGCCAGGTACACCTATAGAGGAGGCATGGCCTTTGAGCTCAGGTCTGTGGACCCAGGACTGGTGGGGCCCCTTCAGGGGATGCCATAATTCAGGGGAGTGAGAGAGAACTAGACTCAACATTGGGAGAAAGAGACAAGGAGCCCCCCATTTATAAACATTCTTCACACTTAAGTGGTGGTAGCATAAGGTCTTGCCACCCCCTCACTGTCAACCACACCTCCTCTTCCCCAACCTTTCCTGCAAAAAAAGAGTAGTATGTAAATTTTAAAAATACGATAAAATAGTACAAGAATACATGACATCAGCTACATAAATTGTGAATTTGTCCAGGGACTATAACAACCACAATTATCAAGATAGAGGAAACAAAGAGAAAAACTCATGATGTAGTTTTTCCAATAAAAATTTTGGTTGGCATTAGTAATTTGGAAAAATACAGAAAACATGAAAGAGGTGAAATTAATTTAAAACGATTACAAATTTTGCGTGAATTATCTCTGATTAAGTACCGTGAAGTTGCTTGAATCAGGTTAAGGGAATGAAAATGAACCTGAAGTATGTAGTAGGAAAATACCTTATTTTTTAGAAAATAGTGTGATGTTGAGAAGCATATAAAATCTATGATCAATAAAGACAGTTTTTTGAGAGCTCCTGAAGATTAAAGAGAAAATAAGATAAAGGAAGTAATTTGAGGGAAAATTAAAGGAAGTTACTTTGGCTTACGAGTTTATAAGGTGAATCTCATAAAAGTGGGCAAACAGAAAGTAAAATCGTTGGAATAATTCAGGCTAAGGACAGGGTGAGTGAAACAAATGCTCCTTCAGCCTAATTAATAACATGATGAAACAGTGGACAACACAAGGAACTAAATGTATCTAGAGAAGGTAATTACTTAAACTGGTTCATGAGGTTTAATCAATGTATATAAAGCTCTAAACATGTAATCACAGCCATTTAGAGTTGACTTGAATGATATGCACGGTCACTCCTTTAACAGTTCCTTTAACTTGAGTTAAAAATATAGCAGAGTTAGGCAAGCCAAGAGCAGTGCACACAGATGATGCATGGTCATTTGCACTGAGCAATGCTGAGTGTTGGTGAGGAGGGCAAAGAATCCTGAGATGCTCCAACTCAGTCAATTCCTTGGCATGATTCATGCATCTGCATGAAAACTGGCAATTTTACCAAACATTTCAGAGTGGAGCAAAGGCAGGTGCAGGTTTGATGAGAGCAAATTTGACTGTGCATCACCAGGCACAATTAGCTGTGGGAGCTTCCAGCAGTGACTGACATAGCGGACATCAAGTTGGGTGATTCATCGGTCATACAGGGGTCATGAGTCAAATGTCTGCTGGTAACTAACTGCCTTATTTCACTTTGCCCTTAGCTTTATATTTCTTTGTCCTATGCAAGTATTAGAGAACTTCTGTTTCTAAAAGATCTTCACAGTTTAATATAGCCATTTATTCCTTATCTTCAAAACAAGAAACACTTTATTGTTTGTCACATGAAGGAAATGATGAATATTTCAAAGCTATTTGAGTGGAGAAATCATTAAAAATTTGTCTCCCAAAAGTTGTGAGGTTGAAAAACTTATCTTCAGAGGGGAAGAAAAATTGAAGAGAGAGAGAGAGAGGAAAATAGAATAAGAGGAGAAGAGGAGGAGGAGGTGGGAAAGGAAAGGGAGGAGGGGGAGGAGGAGGAAGAGGAGAGGAGAGGAGAGAGGAGGAAGAGATCAGAGCGATGGCCACCACAGTCTGAGTTTGGATATTACACTTTTGGTACCCACACCAAAAAAAGGGGAATTCATTTTGAAAAGATAATTAAAAACATAAACTTATAGCTTTGCACAATGAAACTAAATTTGGAATTTAAATGAAATGAATAACTTAAGTGTGGCAACGGTTAAACATGACCTGACATATCTTTGGTCTCAGGACCTTGATATTTCCAGAAACATGCAACACTCAGCATCGTCATACCCTATGGTTGTATCAACTTAATAGCACCTTGTTGTTTTGTCACTGGCATGGTCATCCACTAACGTTCCTTACTTTCTCTGCCAAGACAAAGCAATATGAAATCGCTCCAAGTTCTCAGCAAGGCCAGAGTGTTCATCTTTTACTTTGTGTTCCCTAAAAGCCTGCTTTCCTGGCACTAGGGGGATAGGGAGGTTCAGTGGTTTGGCACTGACACCTGCTCAACAGGAACTTACAAGCAAGGTCATGGCACCTAAAGGATTAGAGGATGATGACAATGGTGATGGTGGTAATGATGATCATGACAGGCATTTACTGAGCCAGAGGGCTGGTGCCAGATTTCATGCCTTTATCCACCCTGCCCTACGATGCTGTGATACTTAATCTCGACTGGAATATTTCGACGATTTATATTTCAAACGTTGGCATAAAGGTACTAGAGTTACTGTGGTTATAGATGGCCATAATATTGGCTCTGTGGCTGGGCTGAAATAACAAAAATTAACATGCCATAAAATGAAATTGTTATTCTAGTCTTAAAAATAACCCATTTGAAAAACATAACCTGGAGATGCTTGCTTAATTAAGGTCCACTTTTGGCGAGAGGTATGGTTACCATGTCTGAGTAATCTACGTCCTCTCCAAACTCTAGTCACTGATGCCTGTGACCCCATTGACTGGCTCCTGGTTCAACAAGCCTTTCTCAAAGTGGTTCAAGGGATGCATATAGGTGTTTCAAAGGAAGGACTTTATGGTCAAAGCCCCTAAAATAAAGAACATTAAACAGATTTCTTTATTGCAGGACTTCTCAGGGTCTTTAATGTGCTAAGATGTATCTCAATTTTCCTAGAAAGAGTATATGGGTTTCTCAAGTTTATTTGTTCTTAGAGCATCTTGTTGGACTTGGCGTCCATGACATATACTTTAGGGGACTAAGGTTAGACAGTAACAGATAGTATTTCTTGTTCTCTGAGAGCAGAGAGCCATGACCACTTCTAGAAGTTCTACCTCTCCTGTGCTATGGGGGTTGTACAAGGGCTTTGAGAAGGAAGATCAACCTCCCCGGCCTGATCTTGGATTCTGGGCCAGAGCTAGGTCCCCCCTTGGCCATCCCACTGTGCCTGCTGCCACTGGTTGTATACTACAACATATTTGGGGTTGCCGGAGTTATAAGGCAGAAGAAAAAGGGAAGTTGAGACTATTCCTCCATTGGCTCTGTGGCTGGGAATTATGGGGTACCCCAGGTGGTCTCTGTCATTTAGGAAAGATAAGAATGAGGAAGGTCCTTAGATGGGGGTGGGAGGGTGAGGGAGCCGACTCACCCCTCCCACTCACAACCCTGCATAAATCCACAAGGTGGCCCTGGTGGGCCCCTACCATTCACACCACAGGTCTGAAAATGGTCATACTTGTTGTTCACTGTTGATCCCTAGATCCATTTTCCATTCTGTTCTGCTCTCCTCTGTTCTCTGTGACGCTAACCTATACAAACTTTACCACCAAGGCTCCCTTGCTGGTTGGGATGGGTTTGGCCAATGGG
Organism: Neophocaena asiaeorientalis asiaeorientalis; assembly: GCF_003031525.2. NCBI lineage: Eukaryota > Metazoa > Chordata > Mammalia > Artiodactyla > Phocoenidae > Neophocaena > Neophocaena asiaeorientalis. Next base: position 528,248 of record NW_020172142.1, on the reverse strand, counting down.
AAGCACCAGCAGGAGATCAAAGGCAGGAGGAGAAAGAAGAGCCTTTTTTCCCCTGCTTTTTCCCTTCCTGGATTCCATGGTGACAGCTCCCGCTAGGGGGTGCTCTTCCAGGTTCCAGTTCTCCCTGGGCTATACTGCCTGCGGGTGGTGACCACTTCCTCCTACTGCTACTCTGTGGGCACGACAGCACCCATTATCCTTGCCCACACCTGAGTCAATACTCCCTGAAACTTTCCTCTCCCAGACAGACCCCTAACAGGTACAGTAGAACCCTGTGCTTCAGAGCTCCCCAGGCATTCAGTCCGAGAAACTGAGTCCCCACTGTGCATTCAGGGGAGGCTGGCATTGGTCAGAGGTTTCTCCCACCCTTAGGGGAGACAGAGCTGATTTCACAGCCAGGCAGCAGGTGAGAAGTGTCAAAGCTAAGACACTAAGGAAATTCTAAAATCCCCATGCCCTACCCTAATTAAGTGGATTAACAAGGCAGTTTATGAAAACAGGAGATTAGACATATGAATGTGATATTTTTTGTTTTATCTTATGTAGCTCTGAAATCTTCATAAGACTTCTTAAAGATGAATATTCTCTTGCAAATGAGGATGTTCTCTTTTATCTCAGCGGCTTGGTCTGCAGAAGCCAGTGTTCAGAGGGCAGACTAAGTGTTGCCATTTCTATTTCTGCCATTCCCTGGGCTCCTCAGCACAAAGGAGAAAGGCAGAGGAGCAGGCGCGCTCTTCAGAACATAGACAAAAGCCCTGGTTTAATTAAATCAGCTGCACCCAGAGGCCAGTTTAAGAATCAGCCCTGCCCTTCTCCTGCTGCTCAGCTGAATTCCATCCTGGAAACAACAGAGCAAGCAACCTGCCCATGGCTCTGTGATCTGGTGAACTAAAGAGATTAAAAAAAAAAAAAGTCATCCCTTCTGTGACTCAAAGACCCACAGAATTCAAAGGAACAAAGATGGAATCTCTTCGGAGGTGAAATTTGAAAAGCTGGTTGGGGTCGGGAAGGAGGTGGAAGTAGGCAGTTAACTCTATGAGAACAGGAGAGGCATCTTAGAGGGGCTGGACAGGGAGCAGGAAGTTGTAATCCCCAGCTTTTCCACTGCTGGTGTTTCTGACGTCTTGAGTCAGTGGCTAAGTAGATGTGTTTCGCACTCAAAGTGTTAATGAACCCACAAAAAGAAACATGATGTACAATAAAAGGATCTTACAAAATGAAAACTCTGCCAAGGCCATTGTATTTTTCTATAAACTCCTTAGAGGGGAAAAAAAGGCATGCTGTCTTTGCTTTCAGTGTGCTGACCTTTGTCATTTAAATCTAGATTATTTCATGCATTGTAAGTTTTTTTGATACCATACTTCGTAAAAAGAAAAAAATGCCTCCCTTTCCTGGTGAACCATATCTTTATTTTAGTCTTTTCAATTCTGTGTGTGCAGGATTAGGGCCATTTTAGGACTATCAGCACCTGAAAGAATTGTATTATAGGCATTTTTAAAGAACAGAGACCTGCACATTAGAAGTAAAACATTTCTTTTAAAATAGGATTTTATTCATCTGATGTAATCATATATCAGATAAACATTCCTTGCACACCTCCTCTGTGTCAGGCTCAGGGCCAAGGGCTAGGGCTATAGACAGGAAAGGCAGCAGGTCCTGTTCTATAGGAATTTATATATCCGGTTTCCAACTTGGGCAAGACCGTGCCCTACTCTTCCCCCATGCTCCCGCTAATATTTGGCAATGTCTTGAGACATTTTTGATTGTCAAATCTAGGAGGGTGCAGCTTCTAGCATCTAGTGGGTAGAGACAAGGGATGCTGCTAAACATCCTACAACGTACAGGACAGGCCCCGCAACAAAGAATTATCTAACCCAAAATGTCAATGGTGCTGATCTAATAGGAGGTATATGAGTGAACAGAAAGGGCAACAAAGTGAGGCAGACATATGCTTAGGTTTTATGGGAATCCAAAGGGAGAGAGTCTTCTACTTTCAAAGTGAAACTAATATTGGCATTTTTTTTTTTTTTTTTTTAACTTTGGTTCTTTTTTTTTTTTTTTTTTCTAATAGGAGGTATATGAGTGAACAGAAAGGGCAACAAAGTGAGGCAGACATATGCTTAGGTTTTATGGGAATCCAAAGGGAGAGAGTCTTCTACTTTCAAAGTGAAACAAATATTTGCATTTTTTTTTTTTTTTTTTTTTTTACCTTGAGTCATTTTGATTTGTTGTTGTTTCAACTTCTGGCAAAAAATCTCTCTGATAATATTTCTCGGTTTCTGAGAAAACCATTCATTAGACCATCTCCAAATTAGGGTTGATTCTACTGGGTCTGGAAAGATGGAATCACCTGACTGGATTTGACATCGGGACGATGCCAACTGGTGATGGTAACGATGGCCTGAGTGGCTAATGTCCAGATTTCTCTGTGTCACCCCTGGTTTGCATTGTTCGAAAATTCTCATCGGACCTTTACTGAAGTCTTAAAAATGATTGTAGGTGTTTATATGTAAGAATCTATTACATTCTTTCTTTCCTCACCAGTTGGAAGGACAGAAAAACCATTACGAGCAGACATATCTGTGAAGCAGGGCAGAGCAATTCGGTAGTAACCTAAGTTCTGTTGGCAACCACTGTTATTCTCTGTAGTGGCACTGGCAATGCTCCACCTGGATCCCCACAGATCCCTTATATAGTTTCTGCATACTCCCCTCCCCGCTCCCAAGCTGCAGTGTGCCTTTGTTTCCAACAGCTCAGATCTATGCAAAAACGGCATTTGAGCTACTGTAGACACTTCGCCTGCATTCAGAGAGACTGAGGTGCCCACTGGCTGTAGGAAGGGCCAGTTCCTTTGCCTTAGGTCAGGACAACTCTGAGATGCAACTTACACCATGGAGTTGCCTGCAGGATTGGGCTGAAGCTACTTTTTGTCTAAGATCATAGCTTTGCTTGACTTCTTCCCTCTCCCCACTCCCTTACCAGTCTCCCCTGGGAGCATTTCCCTAATAAACCACTTGCACAGAAATCTTCATCTTGGGGTCTGCTTCTGGGACACCCAGTCTAAGACCCTTCTGAGAATATATTTGCTATGGTGGTAGTATATTTGTGTCCTTGCCCTCTTTGTGAAGAGTTACAACATCATCAGCTTCTCCTTTGGACATGTGTGCCCTAGACAGAGCACATCCACACTGTCTTACATTTTCTTCCAGGGAAGTCAGCTGCTCATCCAGTCTCACTTGGTCTGTTCCAAGAGGAAACGTCCCTTTCTCTCTGTCAGGAGGGACAGTTGGGAACTCCCAGGGCCCTGTAGACTCTGCTATCAACTCCTCCGTGGCGTTGATGACTTTCAGGACTTCTGTGGAGATGTTGCAGAGAGAAACAGCAGAATACTTCTGTTTGGTCCAATAACAGAAGGGGACAGAAGACAAGAACAACATTAACAATGACATGGAAGTTCTACATTATCATGGTGCTCATCATGAGATCGATTCTGTTTCATAACACACACAAACATCAATGTGCCAAAGGAATGAGACACTAAAAAAATCTACGCAGTCTGAGGGGACCGAGAGGAGGCCTGATGTAACTTGGCTTAGCTTCTGTGACTCACAATGAATTACTTCAGATTTTTAGGGAGAGAGGAAGGAGAGCTCAGGTGGAAGCCACTAGGTCCTCTGCCCACTGCTGATAGTTTCATATTCATTACCTCGTTTGCTGGATGATATTCTCTTTCCTCAACAGAGCTTCAGTCACAGACTCTGTCAAACAATATTCACGATGTGGTCCAATGGGTAGCTTTGTGGATGAAGAGTTAGGAGACCTGGGCTCTAGATCTAGCTGTCATTTCATCTAGATATGGGACCTTGGCCAGGCTACTTCCCATTTCTGGAACTCAGTTCTGTCATCTGTACATTGAGAGGATTGGAAAGAGTTTCTCTGCAGTCTCTGGTAGCTACTGTGTTGTTAGCTCACCCACATCTATTCTCAAGCCCATTCTTCCTTATCTTCCCCCACCATTAAGGCTGAACAGAAAATACGCTGCATTTCCCAGCCTCTCCTGCAGCCAGGGGCAGTCATGTGACATCGTTCTGACCAGTGAGCCTGAAGGGAATGTCTATTGAGGGGTTTCTAGCAAAGCTTTTGTTTTCCTAATCAGGTGAATAGATGCAGCTGATGCTCTCCTGCCCCCACTTCTCTCTGCCTTGATCACAGGTCTGTGGTTAGGAAGCCAACAAGAGTGAGGATGATACCAAAATGCTGGGTCAGGTGGGTCAGAAAGACTGAAAGAGCCTGAGCCCACATAGCACTGGATCAGCTGAACTGCCTCTGAACACCTTGATACATGTGTGCAAAATAAGTCCCTACCTGTTGGAGCCCCTACTGGCTGGATTTTCTGTTATTTGTGGTTGAATATATTTCTGATACAAGTCACTTCTAGTTTTTATATTCATGGCTCAAAATTACAGTCAGTCCAGATCTGGGCCAAGGTCTTTAATGGAGCAGAGGTACTTCAGCCACAAAGAATTATCTGCATCTTTGAGTTCATCTGAACATATAGCACCAAGAAGTAAGCAGGAGGTCAATGTTGCTTGGCACCATTGGTGTCCATCTACAATCAATTTTACTTAGCCCATCACCTGGTTTGTAAACTGGAAGTCAAATATTTATTGCCCATGGGCATTTTTTTAACCAGTAAAGTGTTTCAAGAAAGCCTGGAATTTGAATGCCTTTGGTACCTCCCAAGGTATCTATCTGATTCATATATTCTGGCCAAAATATATTAATAATAGCTCTGACTTGGTTTGCAAAGTTTGTTTCCTCAAGTAAATTCTACTGCAGGTTTTATCTCACTAGAGGAAGTTTTCAGTGGCCATGCAACTTCACTATGGAATCAGAGTGTCTAAGTGACGAGTCTGTGGCTGAGTCCACAGTCTAGAAGCTGGCTCTGGGCTCTGGTACATGGTCTCATCCTAGGGTCTCATCCTGGCACCTGTCAGTCATCCTAGGGTTAGGGCACATGTGCTCAGAGGGCTCCTCTGCAGCCTGTCAGTTTCACAATAGCTGCTTGACTCACCCAAGAGTTATGCTTCTTTTGGTTCAAGGGAGTTTGCTACATACCAGAAAAATGGGTCTGGGTTATCAGGAAAATAAGATGGAAGAAGGTGACGCAGACTCACCAGAATAAGGGAAGTGTCCGAGGGAGGGCCAAGCCAGCTCTTTACCTTAGGAAAAACTTGCAGAGGCTGTCCGCCATTATCTAGAATCCTGTAACTCGATGTGGCAGGTTTTGGAGATGAATTGGACTCAGAATGTTTTTGGCAAGGAATAGCTGCCACTGTTTGCTTAAGTCCATTTTAGAAAAGGCAACGTTGTATGTATGAAAGCAGGTTTGGTACCCTTCTCTTCGTAAATAAAGCTTGTATTTAGAAAGCTTGCCCTTTGTTTGATAGAAGAGGTGCCTTTGTACATCATTTGACAAAGGGATTCAGGAAAAACGGTTAGACCACAGCACGATGGGAGGGCAAATGTTAACATTTACACACATCTCCAGTTGGTCCAGGGTCATTAAGGGGCCAATGTTATTAATGGGAAGGACTTCAGAGGTGCTTAAACAGAAAGAGTTATCTGTGTCTTGACTCCAACTGAACATATAATATCAAAGCAATAAGCTGGACATCAATGTTGCTTGGCAGTCATTGTTCCTTTCCGTCCAGAAATAGCCTTGTTTATTCAATCATAGGAGTTGCCAGCTGGAAGCCAAATATTGCCTAGAGGCATGCTTTTTTGACAAGAATGCCTTCTGTGAGATAAGCACTTCCCAGTTCTCTGCAGTCCCCACCAGTCATTCTATTGCATACATATCTTATTGGGGGCCTGTGGTGCGCAGGCTCTGCTCCAGGTGCTGGGATAAGCAGTGAACAGTGGATGGAGTCCCTGCCCTCAGAGTGTGCCTTTAGCTCTACCCCAGCCACTTGACACGGTGACACACTTTCCTGACCCCTGAAGGTATTTGCACTTGTCATTAAGTGAGAGTAAGCAGTCCCCAGCAGCTGGTCTGTGGAGAGCAGCACAGCTTCACTTGGGAGGTCTGTGGTCCCCCTCAGAAGGGAACCAGCTTCCAGCTGGGGAAGTAACTGAAAAAAATTATATGGAAACTGGACAAGATCTTTCTGGTTGGTTGGTGTCCCAGTTCTGCCCTCCATTGTGAAACACAAACTGGAACCCACAAACACTTGCAGGGAATTAATCCCACCTCTAGGAAATCGGGTGGTTCTTGCGTGTTCTACAGGAGTATTGCGGGCTTGCTTGGATGTGAGCGCGGGAGTGGACAGGGCACCTGCTGGAAGTGAAGATAACTGGGATTTAATTAGCTGTGTGACAGGAGCAGGGCACCCAACCTCCTTGTTCCTTAGCTTACTCACTAGGCCAGTAAGCGATTAGAAGGTTTGTCACAGGGTTAACACCAACTTGTTATGTAAATGTCCTGTTCCCTGCCCAGTCTAGATTTAAAAGTAGAAAGTGCCTTCTACAATTATGTGAAATAAAGCTATATTTAGCACCAGACAGGGTTTTGTTCAGGTAAAAAGCTGGTGAGGATTCAGAGGTGCTGGCAGGGAGCCCTGTGTGTGGGAGAAATGAAAATCTACAGGAGCCTTCCTGCTTCATTGCTTACAGCTCCAGAGACCTGAGCTGAATGGCACAAACAAAGCACGATTCCAGAGCCAGAAAGAGCTCTCTATGATGGCAGCCGACGTTACTCCAGACGTTAATTATAAGATGGGTCAAATGTGACAGGTCCATGGTATCAAATAAGGGAGACGTGAAAGTGTGAAGACAATCAGCTGACAGAATAGGGGCTGTTGCAGAACAGGAAGGTTGGCCTCAAAGACACTCGTGGCCAAGGGCCCCATGGATGATGGAATGAAAATGGCCAGTGGACTCATGCAGTAACCAAATTCAACCTTCTAGTGATCAAAGAAACACAAATTAAACAAAAAATTTATTAAGTGCCGGGTACATGCATGACTCCCTTTCAAAATGCCCAGCATAGCCAGTATGGCTTCTCCAGGGTGGAGGAGGAGCTTTCAGCTGTTGATATGCCCCGGGGATGTATTTGCTCTGACACACTGACGCTCCTTCCCATCCCGACCACGCATGGTCACCACTGAGAGCCTGAGTGTCCTCCTCTAGGGTCCGGTCTGTGTCACATCCCCTTGTGGAACATCAAATCTATTATGTCAACTTTACAATCACCCGGCTGGAACCAAGAGTCCATGCTCAGGGTACAGAAGGTGATGAGAAACCTCCAGTGTTTCCTCCATCGCTCAGCAGTGAGGCAGAGAAACAAGCGTCAACCTCAACAAAGACTCAGCTTCCTGCCAGACTGTGACCAACAACAGGACCAATGCTGACCTTTAAGGAGGTGATGTACCACTCTGAGGTGGGGGCCTGCAACAGTGGCCATGTCAGTGGACCTGAGAAAGAAGACCAGGTCAGGACCCACATCAAAATCCCACCTGTATCTTTTCTCTTCTTTCTAGGGACTGCAGGGCAGAGCAGACTCCTTTACTTTTTGTCTCATTACCCACACACTTGAGCCCGAGCAATCTCTCCATCCTGTAGCCAAGCCCCTTCTCTTCCTATAAAAACATGTTGCTAGAAACGAATTCTTCCTCCATTTACTCTTCCTTATAAACTGTTTTCCAAAGACATGCAGCATGCAAAGTGTTGCCAGGGGGAGATTCTGAGTCTCTAGAATTCGAAAGAAGAAAATATTTCCATCCTAAACACTAGATATACCTGCTTATTTGCAATCCTCGCAAATTCTCCTGATAATTTTCCAGTGTCGTCATTCATTTCAAAGCTTTGTGTTGGACAAAGAAATGCAAACTCATTTCAAGCTGGAATAAGTGGGACTGCTGCTTACCAGAATGGCTCAAGCTTGTGAACATGTGAGTAGCAGGGTCTCATTAGCTGCCTGGAAAAGGCAGGAAGAGAACACAGTGGAATAACAGAGGCCTGATCCCAGACCCCTCTCTACCCTTGGGCATGTGCGTGCACATGTGTCTGCCAGTCTCAGCAGCGCCAAAATGGATTCAGTATCTGGCTGTGTGTGATGAACTGGGGCTGTGACAGAGGCCTGGGGTATCTATTTATGTGACTTGATATAAGTCTTGATATGACAGAACCTAATACAATGTGGGATAAAAGCTTTGAGGACTAAATGATGTGTCCAGGTTTCTGGGGCAGAAGAGGGAATTTCCCAGTTCCACCTCCGGGGATTGTTCTGACACCTATAATAAGACCTAAACAGATAGAAGCTGAAAGGACATTGACATTAGGGTTTTTGTGAGATTTAGAAGCAGGCAGTATGCTTTGAGGTCCATGGGTCAACCTATGAAGCAGGGAGGGCAGTGGTGAGGGGACTGCCACGTCAGCAGGGTCTTGCAAAGGGCCTCCTTACCCATTGGGCTCAGCAGGCGTGGAGCCTAGGGCCCACCATTCTTTTAGGGGGTCCATGAAAATGTCTTAATTTCTTTTAAAATCATAAGGAAAAATGAACTATTAGTTCCAGGCACATGTTTTAATATACAATATTAATCTTTATACTAACACAATTGTAAAATACGATTTTAGATGGGTTTTTGTGGAGGAAAGGGTCCACAAAGGCAAAAGTGCTTGGGCCCACAAAAGTCATAACTTGGCCCTGATCTTGCTGATCTGGAGCCTCTATGGAGAAGGCACCTGGGCAGGGCTGGTTCCTAGGGTGGATCTGGGCAGCAGCAGCAGCCTGGTGAAGGCCCTGAGCAGGCCACTATAAGAGGGCTGGTTGTGAACATGTAGGAGATCTTTCCCCTAGATTCCCCCAAATAATGGAGGGAGACAGTGGGGGTGGGTGGATGCTCCGGTCTTGTGGTTTCCTAGTGGGGACGGATGTTAAGGTGACCTCCTCATTGTACACACCAGATCATGAGGCTTGGGAAATTCAGGTTACTCTGTGTAGATTTTGGGAAGATAACTTAATCTCTCTGAGCCTCAGCTATGAAATGGAGATAACACCATCTAGCTCAAGGGGTTTGCGAGAAGATGAAATTAGTCAGCATATGCCAAGTGTCCACAGTGTTTGGGTCCAGAGCTGTCCACCTGTCCTCAAAACTCTCCCACCTGCCCTACTGGCTCAAGATGGGCACATTACTGGTGATGGCCAGTAGCTTAGACACCTTTTATTATGTACTGTGTTCTATTTTTTTTTTTCCTTTTTGGCTGTGTTGGGTCTTCGTTGCTGCATGCAGGCTTTCTCTAGTTACGGCGAGCAGGGGCTACTCTTCGTTGAGGTGCGCAGGCTTCTCATTGCGGTGGCTTCTCTTGTTGCAGAGCATGGGCTCTAGGGGGCACGGGCTTCAGTAGTTGCAGCGTGTGGGCTCCGTAGCTATGGCTAGCATGAGCTCAGTTGCTCCGCGGCATGTGGGATCTTCCTGGACCAGGGATCGAACCTGTGTCCCCTGCGTTGGCAGGTGGATTCTTAACCACTGCACCACCAGGGAAGTCCTGTACTGTGTTCTTGAAACAACTTTCCTTGACTACTTGGTGTTTTGAAGGAGGCTTTTTACTATTTTTTAACCAAAAAAAAAAAAAAAAAAAAAAGAAAGTTGAACTTTGCTGCTCCAGTTTTTTTCTCTTGCTAAGTAAGAATATTAAAAAAAAATAATGCCACCATGGTCTACTACTGTCTGGCTTCACCATAATTTCATAAAGAAGGGATACCTTAACACCAAAAATGGAAGACACAATATCAGAATACAGAATGGTTTGTCCTGAGAAATGACAGTAAACAACCTGACACTGACATTCAAGACATGCACGCATGAATGCACGCACGCAGGACCCTCCGTTTCCCAGTAGGGAGCATACTGAACCATACGTACTGATAGGCAATAAAAATAAGGTATGTCATTGCCTAGCTGGGCAACCAAACAAGCCAGGCCCTCAAACATCATCTCCTATTTCCCATCATCACTAATTTAATTCAAGCCTTCAGGAAGCATCTGCTCTATGCCCAGCACTGTACTGGGCCCTGCAGGGGATGCAGAGTGAGTAAGCCTGGGTTCCTGTCCTCAGAGAGCAGAGACAGGAGAAGGGAAGGAAGACCCAGGTAGCAGAAAACAGCTCCTACCCTGCACTGGGAGCCACAGGCTGTGGACCTGCAGAGGGGCAAGCAGGTTCCGTTAATGTGTGACCTTGGGGTCAGTCTGGAAGCACAGGAAACAGAAAGAACTTTAAGAGAGTCTTCTAAAAACATGTTGGCTCCCATGCAGGAATTACAGGCAGCGGAGAAAAGTCTTTCAATGTTCAAGTTGCATAAAATGTGTATGGGGCCTCACCTTCTCTCCTGGGATACCTTGCTCCTGAGAGAGCCCTTTAGGGAGGAAGAAAGGAAGGAAGGGAGCCAACTCAGTGTTAATGTGCGTCCTTCCTGTGCCGGGTCTGACCCCAGGCTTCTCGTGATTTCGTGTAACCCTCATCACAACCTGACGTGGTGGCTGTTTTCATCCCATCTTGAGAGATGAAGAAACTGTGGCTCAAGGAAGAAGATGCACAGCTGAGATTTGAACCCAGAGACTTTGGTCTTCAAGGTCCACACTCCTTCCCACCTGCCACATCACCTCCTCCACCTGCATAATTCCTGGGACCCAATGGGCTGCAGAAAGTGATGGAACAACAGAATCTAACTGAATAATCAGATCCATGAACAACAAATCAGCGAGAGAAGGGCCTGTAGCCTCCACAAAGTGCCATCAATCAGAGCAAGCTCGTTGATTTGTATACCAATGACCAAGTCACACAACAGAGCTTGAGATCTCCCAAGCGACCAGCTCCTGTTCTGAGCCTTACTGAGCCTACCTGAGATGGAGCCACCAAAAACAATCAGAGTGAACAAGAATGTGGCCTCTGAGAAAATCTGATCTAAGTGTGATCCAGACTTCACAGCCCGCTCATTACTTTTCTGTCCCACATTACAGATGCTGCCTTGGCTTTATGAAATGCTTCTATCAAACCGCCAGAGCAAGCAAGGAAATTTGTCCAAATGCCCTGATTTCATGTATTTTTTTTCCTTCTCAAAGGTAAGAAAAGAAACTCCATATGTCCTCCTGAATAGTTGACAGAAATCTGCTAGAAAAATTCAATGCAAATATGTTTCAGTTCTCATGAAACATAAGGCGCTCCGGCAAAGCCTCTACAACCCGTCAAAATACATTCTCCACGAACAGACTCACGTCCCCAACGACTGACTTGAAAGAAGGTGGCACAGAATTGTGGAAAGAAATTGGAGTATGAACCTAATAAATTAGCATATGTAATAAATTGAAACATGAAATGTAGTGGAGATCAGAGAATGGACCTCTAGGAATGTTTGGGTTCTTAAATCGTTTAGATTTTGATGGTCAAAGCCACCTATGAAAGAAATAAGATTTTTAAAAATTGTGATAATTGAAATGAATTTTTTAAAAAATTTATTTCATTTATTTTATTTTTGGCTGAGTTGGGTCTTTGTTGCTTCATGTGGGCTTTCTCTAGTTGCGGCGAGCAGGGGCTACTCTTCGTTGAGGTGCGCAGGCTTCTCATTGCGGTGGCTTCTCTTGTTGCGGAGCATGAGCTCTAGGGGGCATGGGCTTCAGTAGTTGCGGTGCATGGGTTCAGTAGTTGTGGCACATGGGCTCAGTTGCTCCGCAGCATGTGGGATCTTCCCAGACCAGGGATTGAGCCCGTGTCCCCTGCATTGGCAGGCGGATTCTTAACTACTGCACCACCAGGGAAGCCCAAAATGAATTTTTTTAAATGTGCTATTTGCACATTTAATTTAGTTCCAGAAATAAACCCACTGGTCTGTATGTTTCCCCATGGTCATTTTCTTTCCCTTCCTTGGTGGAGTCCCTGTTGTTTGATGTGGGCACCTGAGCAAGGCCACTGCAGGACCTGGTGATGGTGAGAGAGGAGGGGAATGCTGGGACCACTACCTTTGACCATACCTGCCCGGGCAGGTGTAGGGCAGGCAGGACTTCCTGTCCTGGCAGAGGAGGTGATCATGGTTGTCAGTCTCTTTTGCTTAGCATACTGGCTGTTCCTCAGAAAATTATTTCCTGATACTCACTGGACACACTTCCCCACTTGTTGGCGGTAACCAGGGCTCTGCCAGGGCACGTGCTCAGCTCCATAGTAGCCCAATGACACAGGAAACCACCTTCCACGTTCACTTGGAACAGAGGTGGCACATGGCAACCAGGGTGATCTTGATAAATGTAAGGTCCTCCTTGTTATGTCTCTGCTGAAACCTTTCCAGGTGCTTCCTATCTCACACAGAATAGAAGCCAAAGTTCTCTGCATGGCCCACACCGCTGGCTTGCTCTGGCCCCTCCCTCTCTCACTTCTCCAAGCGCTCTCCCCTTGGCCATGTAGCCCCAGCTACCCTAGCTCTTTAAGCCGTTCCTTGAACTTGTCAAGGTCATTTCCACCTTAAGGCCTTGCATGTTTTTCTCTGCCTGGAAAGCCCTTCCTTTAGATCTTTGCCTGACTTTTCCCTTTGTGTCTTTCGGGTTTCAGTGGAAAACAGAGTTGGTCAGAAAAGTCTGGACCATCCATGACTCATACTCCTTCCAACTCCATCCGTGAGCGTCCTGCTGAATCTCCTTAGCACTGATCACTAAGGACTTCTTCCCCTGTATGTGTTTACATACTTATCAGCTGTCGCCCCCAACAGTGGGTAAATTCCACAAGAGCAGGGACCTTTTCTCTCTGGTCCCTATTGTATTACAGCTCTTAGAATAGTTCAACAATTATTTGTAACAAGGATTGAACAAGAATTCAAACTCCAGAACTTGTGCCACTACCTCTCATGGGAAGTTGGCATCTTTTCCTTATTGTCTCCTGTACGTATTGCTGGCCCTGCAAACCTGGGGGAGCCATTCATTCCTTTGTTGGAGAGAACATTAAGGACCTTCCTCTCTTGCCACATCCCTTCCCCCAAAAGAACAAGTGCACATATGTCTCAACACACTTATTAAAAAATGATCTCTTCTCAACCAGGGGTGAGAGGTGGGTGGTAATTATGAGATCAGTTGTGAGTTAAATTAAGTATATTCTAGGGCATACTTCTGGACTATTTCATTGCATCCTTTATCAATATCTCACAAATTTAATTACTCTGCCTTTAAAACATGATTTACTATCTTAATAGATAGGTCCTCTTCATTTCTTTTATTTTTTCTAAGCATTTCTAAGTTATTCTTGACTTTATTTTATCAGGTGATTTTTTGAATCCTTTTGAAAAGTTAAAAAAAACTTCTAGTTCAGATTTTGATTTAAATTACAGTAAATGTCTACCCTCATTTTGGAAGAATTCTTCTTTACACTGTCTTTCCTACCAGCAAAACTGGTAGGTTTCTGAGAGATCTGCAGTCTTCTTGTTAAGCTTTAATTTCACATTTTTTTGTTCCTATTGTGGTTGGAATTAATTTCCATTTTTATCTCCCCACTCCTGCAGTCTGGTTTGAGATTCATCTATAAATTTTAGTTATGAAATGGGGAGTTCTAATGTAAATCCCAGAACCTATTGAGCTGTATTGCGTAATTGTGCCTAATGATATGGATTCATGAATAGACCTGCTACTACTAGACCTTTTCTTTGAATAGAATGAATTTTTATTTTGCATTTATTTGCATTCAAGGTTGCTGTATTCTTTTCTTTTTTTTTTATTGAAGTTGATTTACAATGTGATGCTAGTTTCAGGTGTACAGCAAAGCGATTCCGTTATATGTACCTATCTGTATATTCTTTTCAGTTCTTTTCCCTTATAGGTTATTATAAGATGTTGAATATAGTTCCTTGTGCTATACCATAGGTCTTTTATCTATTTTATACGTAGTAGTGTGCATAGTTGCTGTATTCTTTTACAGGCTCTTTATCTCAAGTAAATGTTTGTGATCTCTGACCTTACCCTGGGGATCCTTTATATTTCTCCACACGTTTTTCTCCCATTCTATGCAATAGCTATTTCAAACCCTCTCCACAATCCTGACACTCAAATTTCACTATCCCCTCACTTTCAGAAGGCAAACTTGCCTTCTAGTTCAGAAAGCTAGAGATGTAAGCAAGCAGGACCTTATGGGGCCTTCCCAGGACAGACCATCCCCTGCCCCCATGTCCTCTTGTTTGTAGAAAGACTTTAGCCTCTTAGGCCATCCCTGAGTTCCAAAGAATAAATTTAATAAATTTAGAAGTGAGAAAATGCAGAAGCAAAGGAAAACAGTCAAGCAAGACAAAATAATAATAGTTTAGCCATTAAACAAAGTCAAATACCTTTAGTTCCTCTCAAGGGCTATAAGAACATTCTGAGCCATATCCTTTGAGCTGTTTTGCAAATACTGAAACCCCTGCAGGTGGAAAACATTAACTGCATGCTGACCATCAGCATGTAGGCAGGCCCCAGACAGGTTGGAACCAGAAGGTTGATGATGTTGACTCCTCATTACCTCACTACCAGCCAATCAGAAGAATGTACACAAGCTGATCATGTGCCCTGCAACCCTCTCACTCACCCTACCTTTAAAAACCTTTCCGTGAAAGCCACCAGGGGTTCCGGCCTCTTGAGCATTAGCCATCCCCAATCTTGCTTGGTGCCCTGCAATAAATACTACATTTCCTTTCACCACAACCCAGTGTCAGTAGATTGGCTTTACTGTGCCCAGGCAAGCAGACCCAAGTTTGGTTGGGTAACAGAGGGGCGGAGCGGGGGAAGCATAGAACATAAAACAAACTCTCTTCATCTTCCTAAACATCAAATTTACCCACTTACTTGTATCTGGACTATTCTGTCTTTGCCATTCCAATGCCAATGCCCCATCTGTTTTCTGGAGCTCATCCCCTCCATTTCCCCAAGAGTCCCTTATTGTTGGACCCTTAGGTTGTTTCAAAGTCTTCCTAGTATAAAAATATAACACTTGATGAACTGCATTGTGATATACCCTTGGCTGCTTGTCCAGTTATTCCTTAGGACAAATGATTGAAAGCATATTTGCTGGATCAAAGGGTATGCACACTTTGATTGCTTCGAGTTACCAAGTCACCAGTGTGCTAATATGTGTTACTTTGTGGGTATTAGACTGCCTATTTCCCTGAACTCTTACCAACATTGATTATCGTTCTTTTTAACCATCCAATTTGTTAGGCAAAGTGGCATTTCATTATTTCAATTTGCATTTTTATTGCTTGTCTGAACAAACGATAAACTTTGCCCTGTTCATGGCTGTCTTCCCAGTGCCTCAATGTGCTTTTGTTGAATGGAAAAAATGATTGTACACACCATATGCCAAGTTCTGGGCTAGGTGTTGTATTGAATACAGCTGAGATACAATTAAAGTTGAATATTTTTTCATGTGCTTATTGGTCATTTACATTCTTCTTTTTTTGCTTTTTTTTTGGTCAATTGTCTGCTTATGTGGACTGCCTTTTTATCTATTAGCATTATGAGTATATTAATTCTCGAGGGCTCAGTTCATCTTTTGCCTAGAGAAGAAGATGTTCTGTTGAAGCCCTCATAATCCAGGAGAGAACCCAGAACTCTTTTCCCAGCCGTGCAGGCCCCTCCCCCAAACACACAGGACACAAGCGTGGGAATGAGTGACAACAGTGACAACAGGAGTGAAATGAAACCTCACCTGTTCAAGCGCTGTGGATAAGAGCTGTAGCTCTAAGTGGACAGCTAAAGCTTCTCTTTTTTCCTAGCGCAGCAGTTAAATAGAAAGAAGAGGCAACTTGCATTTTTATTGCTTGTCTGAACAAACGATAAACTTTGCCCTGTTCATGGCTGTCTTCCCAGTGCCTCAATGTGCTTTTGTTGAATGGAAAAAATGATTGTACACACCATATGCCAAGTTCTGGGCTAGGTGTTGTATTGAATACAGCTGAGATACAATTAAAGTTGAATATTTTTTCATGCGCTTATTGGTCATTTACATTCTTCTTTTTTTGCTTTTATTTTTGGTCAATTGTCTGCTTATGTGGACTGCCTTTTTATCTATTAGCATTATGAGTATATTAATTCTCGAGGGCTCAGTTCATCTTTTGCCTAGAGAAGAAGATGTTCTGTTGAAGCCCTCATAATCCAGGAGAGAACCCAGAACTCTTTTCCCAGCCGTGCAGGCCCCTCCCCCAAACACACAGGACACAAGCGTGGGAATGAGTGACAACAGTGACAACAGGAGTGAAATGAAACCTCACCTGTTCAAGCGCTGTGGATAAGAGCTGTAGCTCTAAGTGGACAGCTAAAGCTTCTCTTTTTTCCTAGAGCAGCAGTAGGCATAAGGCCTACTGAGATCAGTGTAGCTTGTAAGATATAAGTGGGGATTGAACCTTTAGCGCCAACTGAAGATGGAGACATGCTTCTCAAATAAGATACTTCCTGGGGTGAAAGACACTGAATCCTCATGTGGATGGTGAGTCATTTTACAAGGGTGAGACACACATGGACAATACTTGATTTTATGTTAACACTGTGATATCGACAAAAAATTTTTCACAAGCACATTAAACTGCAGAAACCCACAGCTCTGGGTTTTCTCAGGCAACAATCAATCTGTCTGCTTATCCATTGACCAGTACTGTGTTTCTATATGACTTGATGCTAGTAAATGGGGAGCAGCTGTGAGAAGATGCACAAATCTGTCTCTTATTTGAGGAGAAAGACACTTATTACTTTAGGGAAGTCTCAGTACTTTGAGGAGAATTATTCCGTGAAACTATGAATATGGGAGTTATCTGCTGGCCTGTGACTCCTTTGTGAAACTAAAACACAATGATTCAGCTACTTGTGATAATTAATAAACAAAGACACTTTGCTTTCAGGACATTGCGTGTACAAATTTGACTATAATGCAAGAATTCACTAATATGGGCCTTCAACAAACACTCATGTTCCAAAAGCTTGACACACAGGACATCTTTTGTCATATAAATAGTGTCATAAATGATACTAATATCAGGAAACAAAAACCTATTTAATGCCTTACATGTCTAGAACCATGGGATTTTGGAGCGAGCAGGGACCTTGGGGATCACTGCTTTAAGCTTGGGGAGATAGGGTTTTGTGGGAGACTCAGCCCCTGCACATAGTCTCCAAAGTCAGGCCAGGAGTTTTTGACCTTTCTTTGCGTCCTTCTCTCAGGAATGCAGCACCTGCATATCCAGGAGCAGATGGTTCTAGGAACCACTTCAGCCAGGCCTTTCTTCCATAACCATTGGCACAGCCACCTGCCCAGTGGCAGAGGGGAAGCAAGTGCTTATTCCCGGGCTTGAAGGATCCCAGGGTTAGTCAAGCTGACCATGAGGTTGACCATGAGGTTGACCATGAGGTTCAATGAAACCAAGATGACTTCAATTAAAAACATGGCCTCTAGGAATCCAGGTTTCTGGGCTGGCCCCAAGTTTTACAGGCTGGTTCTTCAGGTAGTTAAAATTCAGATGGCAGTGACCATCCTTGAATCATCATTGGGCCCCCAACACCCAGCCAAAGCGAATCAACTGTAGGGACAAGTCTGCCTACAGCGAAGGGCTGACTCCCATCAAGAAACAGCGTGTTTCTAAAATGGTTCTTCTGCTGCTGGACAAGATTGTGAGGCCCTAATACCTACATGGGTTGTCATACCAAGGACACTGAACTGCCACTGATGCCCCTGTGTCTATGGGAACATGCACATTCCTCTGCTTTGGCTCCCAGAGAGAAGAACCTGCGATAGAGGCAGGAGGAATGGTGAAGTCTGGATAAAACTCTCTGTGTAAGGGATCCTCGTGGTCAGGCAGAGGCCGTTAGCAGCCAGTTAGGCATTTGGATTTCTCCACTGCTTAGTCACAGATACTGCAGTGAGTGTTTGTGAACTGGGGACTCTGTGTGTTTTCCTGTTTGGTTACTGTCTTAGTCTGGTTTCCCCAGAAGCAGACCCTGAGACAGGGATTCGAGTGCATGGAGTTTATTTGGGAAGTGATCCCAGGAACCAGTGGAGGAGGGGGTGGGGCAAGGCAGGGAAGAGAAGGCAGCCAGATCCAGCTGGTCCTCACTGCGGGTGACCAGAGCCAAATCTGCTGGGGAACTCGGGGCATCAGTGGGTAGCACACACTCCGTGGGTCACCACCCCAGTGGAGGCAAAGGAGTGGAGTATTTATACTCTTCCCATCAGTCACTGGTTAGGGCTGCTCCTGGGGAGGGGAGTGTTATTCTCTCACTCCCAGCCTGCCTTCTGCACAGGAAGAGGAGCTCCTGCTGTGCCGGGAGTCCCCAGGCAGATGGACCTTGGGCCAGTGTGCAGTAGCACGGTAAAGAGATAAGGCAGGCACGAACAGCTTCTGGAACAGTTTCTTTAGCCCGGATCCGCTCCCCGACCATGCCGTGTGTGTGTACATGTGTGAGCGCTGGACAAACTAGTTGTGGTCGGATTACAAAGGAAGTCATAGTTACTCTGATCCCGAAGATGGGAACCTGGGAGGTTCTGACGTGGTATTTTCCCCATTACATTCTTCAGAGCATGATGAAGCACCGACCGTGGCTACAGACCTCTGGCTTGACACTGCACGTGTGGACAGGACATAGGCACTAAGCTGTTCCCTCAGTGCTAACACAGGGGCATTATTTCACGACAGTGAAGTTTCTTTTCCTTGAGGTTGTTAAAGGGGCTGTGAGGTTGTTAATATTTGCTGGGCTCTGGCTGTGTGCTACCTCTATGCTGCATAATTCAGTCCTCCCAACTCTATAAGGGGGTATGATTATCCCCATTTTACAGACACGGCCAACATGTGTTTGTCCAATCAACAATGAAGACCTAGACTGGTTTTTAGGGATCGATATAAAAACAAGCCAGACTTGGGCTTGTCGACAGGCTGGGAGCAAGTTCAAGGGCCGCAGGGCAGCTCCAGCTGCTGAGTAGAGAAAGGATTGGAGGGGCCAAGGAGGGCAGCTAGGGGGCGGGGTGTAGGAAGCAGGCAAGAAATGGCCTTGGCTTAGAACCAAAGTTCAAAGTTTGCAAACTGCATGGATGTGTTTCACAGTCAGTCTAATCCTGAAGCCTATCTCTATACCCTTCTGCTTCTAAATAATCTTCCATAGATGAACGTATATTTCTGTTTTCCTTTAATCAGAGTAGCCGATGCTTGATGGAGAGAGATATATTGATTACCTCTTTTTGTTTGCTATCTGGGTTTTTACATACACAAGTGATATCTGGTTGAGTATTTAATCCATTGATTCTTGGTCGGCAGTGGGAAGGACTTAAACTTTGAGAAACTGACACATTTGGGAGTTTGAATAAAAGCAACTCCCCTAATTTCCTGCTCAGTGAGGGCACAGGGCAGGATGGGGGCAGGATGGAGGGCTTGGCCAAGCACCCAGGATTTTCCGCCTTTCCCTGTTCACATTCTGCCCAGAAGAGCACAGTACAAACAGATGGCTGTGCCTCCAGAAGGTGAGGCCTGCAGGCTGATGAGGGGCGTGTGTGCGTGGCTCATCCCAGCCTGGCGTGCTGCTGGTACAGCATGAGCTTTTGGTGCCTTGGGACCACCAGGCAGCAAAGCCAGTAGGATGTGGAGCCACTGTAAGAAATAATGTGATATTCTTCGGTTACCATCTGGCTCTCAGCTCTAGCAGACAAATGTGACTGTAATGGGCCATCGGTTCAAGTAACAGAGAGGATCAGAGCCCATAACCATTGAAGAGGCAATGGGTCGGAGACCATATCCTGGGGAAGGGCTGCCCGTGAAGGCCAAGATCTGCTCT
This sequence comes from Neophocaena asiaeorientalis asiaeorientalis, assembly GCF_003031525.2. Taxonomy (NCBI): domain Eukaryota; kingdom Metazoa; phylum Chordata; class Mammalia; order Artiodactyla; family Phocoenidae; genus Neophocaena; species Neophocaena asiaeorientalis. The sequence continues at coordinate 508,431 of NW_020172142.1, read as the reverse complement.
CCACCCACAGAAATGCTGGGGGAAAGAGATGTGCGCCATCCCCAGGCAAAGGACCTGGCAGGTTTATGAGTGAGGATTCAATGGTTACGGAGGCCGGGTTGGGAATGAATGCAAGGCAGAGTCTGAGGTGTCGGAAGGTTCAGGGCCTCAGCCATGGAGGATGGTCCCCACTTCCCTTGGGGCCTGCTCTGGACCACCTGTGGTCATTCCTGGGTTGGCCAGGCTCCTGCACAGTACCCCAGCTTGGCTGTTGAGCAGATGAAGGGGACTCATTCACCATGCACGTGGGTTACCAGCAGCCTGTTAGCTTAGATAGCCTGCTCTCAGAATAGGGAAAAAATTGATCCTAAGTACAAAGAAGTCTAGATGTTACCAGATAAGATCTTATCTGAGTTCCAGAAGAGGCAGCTTGTTGTAAAGGAAGGAGCCTGTGATTTGATGCCAAGCAGGTTTGTGATGCAGCCTCAGCTCTGAAACTTACTAGCTGTGGGCCTTGGGTAAGTACCTTTGTGACTAGATTCAGTTTCCTCATCTGCAACATGGGTCTGTGTCTGCCTCCAAGGTTTTATATTAAATGAACTAACTAACATGTGCAAAGTACCAGGCATGTAGGAGACACTGAACAAATGCTAGCTTCTTCCCCTTCCCCTGGAGGCAGCAGGGGTATCCTGACCAGGGGGCCAAGTCTAGTGTGAACGTACTTGGTGGAGCTGTAGTGGGAACCCAGGCATGTGCTGGAGGATGGTGGGCAGAAAGGCTGGGATCCCTTTCTGCCAGTGGCAGGGTCTGTTTTCTGTGCCTTCCACACAATGTCCCTTGGAACTAGGTGGCCAGCTTGGGAGAAGGAAGGGAGGATGGTGGGACTGAAGATCAGGTGGTTGGAGCTTTGGGGACCCTCAGAGCAGCAGTCCTTTTATCTGTTTAAAGCACTGGGATTCCATATAAGGTTTGTTTGAGAAAGCCTTCTGGCTAAGTCAAACAAGCCAAAATCTGAAAACTGCAGAGATAAATGATCCAGAAGGCCACTTTCAACACAAAGACTTTATACTATGAAATGAAGCATCATCATTGGCTAAAAGAGGATTGGCTAGATGTTTTCAATCCACAGGAAACATTCCTTCGGGAGAGGGTGGGGCGGGAAATAACACAGCTCTTTACCAATGAGAGACACCATGGGTACTACGTTATAGAGTCGAAATGTAAGGGCTGTCTTGATGAAGAATAGGAGATGAGAGGTCTTGGGAGACTTCCAAGGACACGCGGTGCTACTTTCCTGATTGAATAACAGCGTTAATCAAGCAGAATTTTCTTGGGCTCTCCCAAGTGCATAGGGATGGGCATTTTAGAGAGTGCTCTTTGGGGTCCCAGCACATCTCTGCACAAATGCAGAACCTTCCCCCACACCACAGCTGCAGAAACCAAGCCGTCTGCAGGTGGTTTCACAGAGCTTACCTTCTTCAGCTCTTCCTGGACACTCTGGCTGTTGTCTTCAGAGGACAGACTTTCCTTCTGGTTCTCAGACTCTGTCTTGGGCTCGGACTCCTGATCCTCCCCAGAGGAAGTTTCCTTCTCACTCATTTTCATTGCCAACTCGTACAGCCTGTTTGTCCGTTTCTCTTCTGCAGCGTCTGTGCCGGCCTGTGGGTGCCGAGCCTCATTGCAGATATCAGTCTTTGATAAATCACCGGACACCTAAATGAAAGCCAGAATGATGAGCTGAAGACTCTTCTGCTACAGTCATGTTGCTTGTTGTTCCCAATAATCCCTGAGTAAAGGACAATCAGGAAAATGAAGCTCTTACCTGATCTGCTTTCCCTATGGATGGACTTTTTATTTTTACTTCTTCAAACACATGCATCTTAACACTTTGTTAAAAATTAAGGCAGGTGAGCACCTGTACTCAGAAAAGTGACTTCAGTGTTTTTCATTTGCAAAATACTCACCGAGTGCCTACTAGGGTCAGCACTGTGCTGGTGCTGAGGATGCAAAGCTGAGCAAACCTCCGCCCGCCCCCTAGTGGAGAAGGCACTAAAACCCTGACAAGTGCACAGAAGCAGTGCGTGGGGAGGGAGGCTTTGACAGCCCTCTAAGGGGCACCGGATGGCAGGGCTGGGACTCAGGGAAAGCTTGCTTGTGGAGATGGTGTTTGAGTGGAGATTCAAAGTGTAGCAGTTACCCAGCTAAAAGGGAGAGAGGAAAGAATGGTATTCTAGGCAAATCGCAGATTTTGAGATGGTGCAAGGTCCTTGCGCATACATAAGGAATACTGTGTGCCCTTCCCTTGATAATTACACAATTACATCTCCGGCTCCTACTATCTCCGAAGCTCTCTCTATGAGTAGAACCCTGACCAGGCCTGGGGAAGTCCAGGAAGACATGACATTCTAACTCTCTATTTTTCACCTTATATTAGACAGATATGTATGGAATCTTGGCAAGATAACCCTTAAAGTACCATTAGGGTCCACTGGACCCAATATTAGTTTGTGTTTTTTTTTGAATTTTATTTTATTTTTTATACAGTAGGTTTTTTTTTTTTAACATCTTTACTGGAGGATAATTGGTTTACAACGGTGTGTTAGTTTCTGCTTTATAACAAAGTGAATCAGCTATACATATACACATGTTCCCATATCTCCTCCCTCTTGCATCTCCCTCCCACGCTCCCTATCCCACCCCTCTAGGTGGTCACAAAGCACCAAGCTGATCTCCCTGTGCTTAAAGCAGGTTCTTATTAGTTATCTATTTCATACATATTACTGTATATATGTCAATCCCAACCTCCCAATTCATCCCACCCCCCACCCCTGGCTTTCTTTCCCCCCTTGGTGTCCATACATTCTTTCTCTACATCTGTGTCCCTATTTCTGCCCTGTAAACCGGTTGACCTGTACCATTTTTCTAGATTCCACATATATGCGTTAATATACGATATTTGTTTTTCTCTTTCTGACTTACTTCACTCTGTATGAGAGTCTCTGGGTCCATCTACGACTCTACAAATGACCCAGTTTTGTCCCTTTTTATGGCTGAGTAATATTCCATTGTATATATGTACCACATCTTCTTTATCCATTCGTCTGTCAGTGGGCATTTAGGTTGCTTCCGTGTCCTGGCTATTGGAAATAGAGCTGCAGTGAACATTGGAGTGCATGTGTCTTTTTGAATTATGGTTTTCTCAGGGTATATGCCCAGTAGTGGGATTGCTTGGTCATAAGGTAATTCTATTTTTAGTATTTTAAGGATCCTCCATACTGTTCTTCATAGTGGCTGTATCAATTTACATCCCCACAAACAGTGCAAGAGGGTTCCCTTTTCTCCACACCCTCTCCAGCATTTGTTGTTTGTAGATTTTCTGATGATGCCCATTCTAACCAGTGTGAGGTGATACCTCATTGTAGTTTTCGTTTGCATTTCTCTAATAATTAGTGATGTTGAGTAGCTTTTCATGTGCCTCTTGGCCATCTGTATGTCTTCTTTGGAGAAATGTCTGTGTAGGTCTTCTGCCCATTTTTTGATTGGGCTGCTTGTTGTTTTAATATTGAGCTGCATGAGCTGTTTATATATTTTGGAGATTAATCTTTTGTCCGTTGATTCGTTTGCAAATATTTTCTCCCACTCTGAGTTTGTCTTTTTGTCTTATTTTGTTGAGGATTTTTGCATCTATGTTCATCAGTGATATTGGCCTGTAGTTTTCTTTCTTTGTGACATCTTTGTCTGGTTTAGGTATCAGGGTGATAATGGCCTTATAGAATGAGTTTGGGAGCGTTCCTTCCTCTGCAATTTTTGGGAAGAGTTTGAGAAGGATGGGTGTTAGCTCTTCTCTAAATGTTTGATAGAATTCACCTGTGAAGCCATCTGGTCCTGGACTTTTGTTTGTTGGAAGATTTTTAATAAATTTCATTTCTTGTGATTGGTCCGTTCATATTTTACTTGATGAGTCTGGGTAAAGGTTTATCAATTTTGCTTATCTTCTAAAGATCCAGCTTTTAGTTTTATTGATCTTTGCTATTGTTTTCTTTGTTTCTATTTCATTTATTTCTGCTCTGATCTTTATGATTTCTTTCCTTCTACTAACTTTGGGTTTTGTTTGTTCTTCTTTCTCTAGTTCCTTTAGGTGTAAGGTTAGATTGTTTATTTGAGACTTTACTTGTTTCTTGAGGTAGGATTGTATTGCTATAAACTTCCCTCTTAGAACTGCTTTTGCTGCATTCCATAGGTTTAGGATCGTCGTGTTTCGTTGTCATTTGTCTCTAGGTATTTTTTGATTTCCTCTTTGATTTCTTCAGTAATCTCTTGGTTATTTAGTAATGTATTGTTTAGCCTCCAGGTGTTTGTGTTTTTTACATTTTTTCCCCTGTAATTGATTTCTAATCTCATAGCGTTGTGGTCGGAAAAGATGCTTTATATGATTTCAATTTTCTTAAACTTACTGAGGCTTGATTTGTGACCCAAGATGTGAGCTATCCTGGAGAATGTGTGCACTTGAGAAAAAAGGGTAATCTGCTGTTTTTGGATGGAATGTCCTATGAATATCAATTAAATCTGTCTGGTCTGTTGTGTCATTTAAAGCTTGTGTTTCCTTATTAATTTTCTGTCTGGATGATCTGTCCATTGATGTAAGTGAGGTGTTAAAGTCCCCGACTATTATTGTGTTACTGTCAATTTCTTCTTTTATAGCTGTTAGCATTTGCCTTATGTATTGAGGTGCTCCTGTGTTGGGTGCATATATATTTATAATTGTTATATCTTCTTCTTGGATCGAACCCTTGATCATTATGTAGTGTCCTTCCTTGTCTCATGTAACATTCTTTATTTTAAAGTCTATTTTATCTGATATGAGTATTGCTACTCCAGCTTTGTTTTGATTTCCATTTGCATGGAATATCTTTTTCTATCCCTTCACTTTCAGTCTGAATGTGTCCCTAGGTCTGAAGTGGGTCTCTTGTAGACAGCATATATATGGGTCTTGTTTTTGTATCCATTCAGTGAGCCTGTGTCTTTGCTTGGAGCATTTAATCCATTCACATTTAAGGTAATTATTGATATGTATGTTCCTATGACCGTTTTCTTAATTGCTTTGGGTTTGTTTTTGTAGGTCCTTTCTTCTCTTGTTTTTCCCACTTAGAGAAGTTCCTTTAGCATTTGTTGTAGAGTTGGTTTGGTGGTGCTGAATTCTCTTAGCTTTTGCTTGTCTGTAACTGTTTTGATTTCTCCATCAAATCTGAAAGAGATTCTTGCCAGGGGGAGTAAGCTTGGTTGTAGGTTCTTCGCTTTCATCACTTTAAATACATCATGCCACTCCCTTCTGGCTTGTAGAGTGTCTGCTGAGAAATCAGCTATTAACCTTATGGGAGTTCCCTTGTATGTTATTTTTCGTTTTTCCCTTGTTGCTTTTAATAATTTTTCTTTGTCTTTAATTTTTGCAATTCGATTACTATGTGTCTTGTCGTGTTTCTCTTTGGGTTTATCCTGCTTGGGACTCTCTGTGTTTCCTGGACTTGGGTGGCTATTTCCTTTCCCATGTTAGGGAAGTTTTCAACTATAATCGCTTCAAATATTTTCTTGCATCCATTCTCTCTCTCTTCTCCCCCTGGGACCCCTATAATGTGAATGTTGGTGCATTTAATGTTGTCCCAGAGGTCTCTTAGGCTGCCTTCCTTTCTTTTCATTCTTTTTTCTTTATTCTGTTCTACGACAGTGAATTCCACCATTCTGTCTTCCAGGTCACTTATCCATTCTTCTGCCTCAGTTATTCTGCTATTGATTCCTTCTAGTATAGTTTTCATTTCAGTTATTGTCCATCTCTGTTTGTTTGTTCTTTAATTCTTCTAGGTCTTTGTTAAACATTTCTTGCATCTTCTTGATCTTTGCCTCCATTCTTTTTTCGAGGTGTTGGATCATGTTCAGTATCATTACTCTGAATTCTTTTTCTGGAAGTATGCCTATTTCCACTTCATTTCGTTGTTTTTCTGGGGTTTTATCTTGTTCCTTCATCTGGTGCATAGTCCTCTGCCTTTTCATTTTGTCTGTCTTTCTGTGAATGTTGTTTTTGTTCCGCAGGCTGCAGGATTGTAGTTCTTGCTTCTGTTGTCTGCCCTCTGGTGGATGAGGCTAAGAGGCTTATGCAAGCTTCATGACGGGAGGGACTGGTGGTGGTTAGAGCTGGGTGTTGCTCTGGTGGGCAGAGCTCAGAAAACTTTAATCTGCTTGTCTGCTGATGGGTGGGGCTGACTTCCCTCCTGTTGGTTGTTTGGCCTGAGGCGACCCAGCCCTGGAGCCTGCAGGCTCTTTGGTGGGAATAATGGCCAACTAAAGGAGGGCTTAAGCTAAGGAGTACTTCCCAGAACTTCCACTGCCAGTGTCCCTGTCCCCGTGGTGAGCCACAGCCTCCCCCCAGCTCTGCAGGAGACCCTCCAACACTAGCAGGTAGGTCTGGTTCATTCTCCTGTGGGGTCACTGCTCCTTCCCCCTGGGTCCTGATGCACATACAACTTTGTGTGTGCCCTTCAAGAGTGGAGTCTCTGTTTCCCCCAGTCCTGTCAAAGTCCTGCAATCAAATCCTGCTAGTGTTCAAAGCCTGATTCTCTGGGAGTTCCTCCTCCTGTCGTCAGACCTCCAGGTTGGGCAGCCTGATGTGGGGCTCAGGACCTTCACTCCAGTGGGTGGACTTCTGTGGTATAAGTGTTCTCTGTTTGTGAGTCACCCACCAGCGGTTATGGGATTTGATTTTATTGTGATGGTGCCCCTCCTACCATCTCACTGTGGCTTCTCCTTTGTCTTTGGATGTGGGGTATCTTTTTTGGTGAGTTCCAGTGTCTTTCTGTCGATAATTGTTCAGCAGTTAGTTGTGATTCTGATGCTCTCCCAAGAGGGAGTGAGCACATGTCCTTCTACTCCACCATCCTGAACCAATCTCCCAGTATTAGTTTTTGAGTTTCCTCTTTAAGTTGTTGTATCTATTTATAAGGCTTGGTACTTCATGGCTTTTATTCTTCCTTGAAGAACTCCCAACAAACAAAGTGAAAATGTACTAATTTTGTAAATAAAACTCATTGTATTTTGCAATTACTATCTGGACCCTTTTATAAATCTAAGATACATGAAGGGATTTCTATGATCTCATTTTCCTTATCTTTTGAAATATTTTGCTGTTTCATCATCCTGGGAATTATCTTTCATCATTACTCATCAAATGTTTCCAATTATGCTAAAAAGAGACTAGAATAATAAAACAGAAGAATGGAATTACCTAGAAGGATGATTCAACATCAGAATAAATCATCACCATTTTGAGTCTGCTTTTAGCTCATTGTATATGGTTGAGAATTCAAAAATTTTCATAACGGCAAAGGAATAAAACAGACAGAGAACATTTCACAATTAGATGACTCAGAAGATGAAGTTAAAGAGAAGAGCAGCTCCCCAGACTCTAACAATGATGATGGAATTGATTGTATAAGTAAAATCTCAGACTAAGAATCTTCAGATGATGGTGTCCTAGGTGAATTTTCTCAACCCAAGAATCGATGAGTAAACAACATATTTATCAGGATAAGAGAAAAGATGGTATTTTCATTCAGTTAGTCATTCAACAAGAAGGGCTTCATCACACATACTTTGCAACAAGAATCTAGACCATCCTGTTCTGCTAAAAAGATGTGTGGCAGATTCTTTATGATGTTTGTGTACCAAACTTGCTTGATACAGTTTGTAATTGGACAAATGCTAAAGGGAGCTGTCTATATAAAAGTGATTAGAAGGAGATAGATGACAGAAATGAAAAAAGATCACTGGATTGATAAAAGAAAAAGGGTCCCTGGGAAACGATAATTTTTTTTTTCTGGGCCTGAGTAAGAATCATAATGAGGGCCTTGTGAGAGGTGAGTAATGCCCCCATTATGCCTGAGAAGGAGGAGTCCCTTGGTCTGAGGACTTGGGGCAGCTCCATGGGAAGAACGGTCTCTGAGCAGGTTCTTGAGAGGTGAGGAGCACTTTAATATGTAGACATGGGGACAAGCATTCTTGATGAGGAAGCGGCAGGATCACTAAAACCCAGGGTGTATGAAACTGCTCAGTATAGTTAGAGGAATAAGGCTCAGAAGTGGAGAGAGTGGGGAACTTGCCGGTGTGGAGAAAACAGGCCTGGGTCAGACTGCAGAGGATTAGGCACCTACCTAAGGAACTGAGCTTTATCTGTCAAATATCTCCCAGGCTCCTGGGTGGCCCCAAGGGCATCCAGAAGCTGGCTCATGGAAGATCTTTGGTGTGGCTCGAAGGTGAGCACTCAGGGGCTCCCTACAGTGGAAATGAGGTAGCTGCCCTGTGGCTGGACAGCCATGTGGGAAGCGGATGAAAGTGAGAGCCGAGCTGGGGCCTGAGGGAGAGATCCTGCGTTCTGACTGAGCACACAGGAGAGGGAGCCTTAGACACTGGTGGGGGATGCTGGGCGGGGAGCAGGTGGGGGATGACTTAATGAACAGGGGCCCCATCACTGAGAGACCTGCAGGGACCCAGAGGACACTGCTCAGCTCTAGGAGGACACCAGAAGCCCCCCTCCCCACCCCCAAGACAGCGAAGGTAGAGAAAGTGGAGGGGTTGGACGACTGGTTATTTACTTTAAAAAATACAGTTTTAAACAGAAAGTTGATTAAATCGCAAGAGGCTAAGTGTTCCTTGGATTGCCTGGCTTACATTCCCGGCTCTTCAGAATGCGGAGGCTGATGAGGAAATTTAAGGCGGTTATGGAAGATCAAAACGTTGCCTTTTCTTTGCACACTTCCATTTAGTGTGTGGAACATGGAGATTCTGGCTAAATAAAGATGTAAAATTTTAAACACCTGATGACGGAATACTCATTAAGATAAGCTAGTACATTTTCTTAAGCAAGAGACTTCTAATCTATTCTCGGTGGTCTGCAGGTTCTTTATACTAATTTTTAAATTTTGGTTTTCATTTCACTGATAACCTAAAAAAAAAAAGGCACATTCTGGATTACCAGGGCAACCACCTTACAGCTGAGTGCTGTCATGGATCACCATTCCTTTGTTTGCATTTATGCTTCTGGTGGTGCTAAAGATTTCTTACCTTGACAGTATTTAGATTTGAATGCAGCTGTTCTCAAACTAGATATCCTCTGAAAAATTCTTGAGTAATCTGTGAATTCTCAAGATTGAGAAACAAAGAGGTGGAAATAAATGGAGGCAATGGGTATGTGAGAACTGGACAGTTCTCGCAGCTGAGCACAGCCATGTGGGTGAGCACTGCCCTCGGCGAGGCACACAATCTCCTTCAAGGGTCTCAGTCGTTCCCTCTGTATCCACAAAGACACTGAGGTTGAGTAGGCTGTCCAAGGTCAGGTGCCTAGTGTATGGCTGAGCTGAAGATGGCCTGACCCTGAAGGCCAAGCTCTTTGCATTATTCTAAGATGAGGCTAGAAGCTCCAAATTAAACCATGCTCCTTGGAAGGAGAACAGTTAGCAAAGCCACAGTCTCAGAGGACTGTCCTTACCTTCAGTCGCCCTAGTGGTCTGTCTTTATAGACCTTGAAATCCTGCTTGCTTTAATTCAAAGCAGTTTTTCTCCTACTCAGCCTTATCATCATCCTCATCAAAATTCTCCACACATTTGAAGGGAGCAATGTCAATGTCTTCCAGGCTAAACAACTGCAGTCCTAGCAACACTTTTTCCTAGAGCCTGGCTTTCAACTGCCAGGTCATTTGAGGGGGAGGTGGGAGGCTCTGGGTTTTCTCCATCTTTTTAAGAAGAGCCCTGCTAAAGAATTACTCTCAGGTGTTACATGTCAGCCTTCATTGAATATATCCTGGTGTCCTGGTGGCTCTCCCCAGCCCCTGTGATGAAAGATACTGAACCTGACCTAAAAAATCAGAATTTCTGAAGCTTGCTTTTAGATATCATTTTAGTCAACTTCAGAGAAAAGCCCCAACAGGTTAACTAACCCTAGAGGCACTGTACGTGACAAATGTACGTAGCTTTACTTGCAAATCCCTTGGCATATTTATCCTGAATCCAAGAAGAGCAGAATGAGCCTTGGTACTGGCTGACTCCACTGTTGACCTGTTTCTTCTGAGGACTCGAAAAAGTTCTGTCTCTGGTGCCTTAAGATAGAGGTTTGTCCTCTCCCAGTGTATTGCTGTTAACCTAAAACTAGATTTATTCACATGCTGTACTCCGGTGAATAAAGCATTAAAAAAATAATAACTGGTGTGATAAGAACAGTCATACGTACCAAAATATACATCAAATCCTTGGTCAACTTAACAGGGTGGAAATGGGAAGATGGAACCTGGAATTTTATCAAATTTAATATTATAATCTTCCTGCCTCAAGAAGAACTGCTTTACCTGGAAGGGTCTGAGTTGGGTCAGTGGAGCTTCACAGAAGGCAGATATGGGGCCCGGATCTTGGGGATGAATTTGGTGAAGGAGGTTATGGGAACTTAGCACCTGGGTGTCATCTGGAAGCCTTAATTTTAGCTTTTATAATTACAGGTCAGTTGTCCTGGTGTGAATCCCAAGCTGTTCTCTGAGTCCTTCATATTATAAAATTGATTTCAAAATAAACAAAACCTTAATCAAATCTGGGTCACACCTCCCTCTCCCAGAACCCAAATCCCTCTGACGGATGGGCTCTGCCCCTAGTCTGTTTTCCCTTTATAATCTGGCAGAATTAACTATGCCATTTGTTGAAACAGCAGCCATTTATTCCCTAGAATTATGGCAATCTGTATAAAATATCTGGAAAATCATTAGCCTGGACTTCTCAGGTCAATATTTACATGAGGAACAGGCATTTAAGACACAATTATTTTCATACTGACCACAGTTGGCCTATTACTTTGTGGAAAAATCCTTTAGGAAGGAAGCAGCATTAACAGTGGATTTCATCTTTATTTTTTTCTTTGACTCTGGATTGGCATTGGGTGTAGACTAAGTTACATGATCCTTGGATTTTGATGATGATTCAGAACCTGGGCCATAATGCAGGCGTGAGAGTCAGAATCTCAGAAGGGGCAGGAAGAGTCTCCTGAACAATCACATGATGACCTTCAGGGTAGGGGCTGGGGTAGCGGGGCTGAGGGGTGTTCCAGATTCCCTTCTTTTCATTGCAAACGACTTGCTATCTGTTGTGAGTGGGCTGGGTTCGAGTCCCTGCCATATAGAGAGCTCAACATTTGCCTCGTGGAATGAATACGGTTTTACTGCCACAAGTAAGTAAAGGCTTTAACTGACAGGTAGCCCCTCTATTTGATATCTGCCCAAAGTAGGGCTATAAGTTAACTACAGCAAAACAAAAGTCATTATTTTTGGTGGATGATCCTTAATATCCAACAGAGTCCTGTTTAAAAATGTAAAGCTCTGAGCGCTTGTGTTTATGCACATTTCTCCCCCCACTGGGGAGAAGACTTAATAATTCATCAGGTTCTCAAAAGAGCCTATGACACAAGAATGTTTAAGAAACACTGTTATACAGCAAATGTCTCATTGTTTTCTAGACCTGTTGTCTCAGAGGGCACACCCAGCAGTTCTCACCAATAAGGGGAATCACTTGACAGATACTTGACTCAAGATTTTTCTGCTGTCCAGGGGGTATTTGGTCATACTTGCTCTAAACTTTTTGCAGGCTATGATCTGTACTTGCTTAGCCTGCTGTGGAGGTGGGAGTGAGAGGCATGGGGGGACGGCAGACTTGTCTCAGAGAGGCTCTCTAAGTTTTAATTTAAAGGAAGTTTCCACACCTAAAAAGATGAAAATCAACGGTGAAGAATTGAGGATGGGGAGGTGGGGACTGTCACCCTTTGGTCTGTGTACTGGAGGAAATTCAAACACAATTTGAGAAGATTTAAGGGCTTGCTTGGGAGCGTTCTCTTGACACACCTCCGAGGTGGGTGGACCCGTCAGGTGCCTCTGTTCATCGGCGTGGGGGTGTTGCCATACTACCCCCAACATGCATGGTCTTGCAGGCACTTCTCAGGTGCATGCCTTTGAATTCAGAGCTGCACAGCACTCATGAGCCAGGGCCTGAGGAGGCAGCCATCCACTCCTCTACAGATCCTACAATTTAATCCTGGAGCAACCCGGACCAGCAGAGGTCAGAGTATTTTGGCCCCTCATAGACCTGACCCGACTGAGTTGTCCCCAGAGCGATGTATTGGTCCACACTGAGGGACACTGTGAGAAGCAGCCTCCAAAGTGTGTGTTCGTTTGAAGCAGTTTATTGTGGAGGGTGCTGTATTCTGCATTCTCTCCACCAGGACCCATGAGATAAATTTCTCTTGGATCTCAGGTCAAGGAGCAGCATCTTTTTTATTTTATTTTATTTTAATTTTTAAATTTAATTAATTTTTTTATACAGCAGGTTCTTATTAGTCATCAGTTTTATACACCTCACCGTATACATGTCAATCCCAATCGCCCAGTTCATTACACCACCACCACCACCTTAGATTTTTTTGGTCTAGTTCCATAAAAAATGCCATTGGTAATTTGATAGGGATTGCATTGAATCTGTAGATTGCTTTGGGTAGTATGGTCATTTTCACAATATTGATTCTTCTAATCCAAGAACATGATATATCTCTCCATCTGTTCATATTATCTTTAATTTCTTTTATCAGTGTCTTATAGTTTTCTGCATACAGGTCTTTTGTCTCCCTAGGTAGGTTTATTCCTAGGTATTTTATTCTTTTTGTTGCATTGGTAAATGGGAGTGTTTCCTTAATTTCTCTTTCAGATTTTTCATCATTAGTATACAGGAGTGCAAGAGATTTCTGTGCATTAATTTTGTACTCTGCAACTTTACCAAATTCATTGATTGGCTCTAGTAGTTTTCTGGTGGCATCTTTAGGATTCTCTATGTATAGTATCACGTCATCTGCAAACAGTGACAGTTTTACTTCTTCTTTTCCAATTTGTATTCCTTTTATTTCTTTTTCTTCTCTGATTGCCATGGCTAGGACTTCCAAAACTATGTTGAATAATAGTGGTGAGAGTGGACATCCTTTTCTTGTTCCTGATCTTAGTGGAAATGCTTTCAGTTTTTCACTATTGAGAATGATGTTTGTTATTTTGTTGAGGATTTTTGCTTCTGTATTCATCAGTGATATTGGTCTGTAATTTTCTTTTTTTGTAGTATCTTTGTCTGGTTTGGGTATCAGGGTGATGGTGGCCTCATAGAATGAGTTTGGGAGTGTTCCTTCCTCCGCAGTTTTTTGGGAGAGTTTGAGAAGGATGCGTGTTAGCTCTTCTCTAAATGTTTGATAGAATTCACATGTGAAGCCATCTTGTCCTGGACTTTTGTTTGTTGGAAGATTTTTGTTTGTTTCAGTTTTAAATTTATTTATTTAATTTTGGCTGTGTTGGGTCTTCGTTTCTACATGAGGGCTTTCTCTAGTTGCGGCAAGCGGGGACCATTCTTCATTGCGATGTGCGGGCCTCTCACTATCGCGGCCTCTCTTGTTGCGGAGCACAAGCTCCAGACACGCAGGCTCAGTAGTTGTGGCTCACAGGCCTAGTTGTGTGGCATGTGGGATCTTCCCAGACCAGGGCTTGAGCTCGTGTTCCCTGCATTGGCAGGCAGATTCTCAACCACTGTGCCACCAGGGAAGACCGGGAAAATTTTAATCAGTTTCAATTTCATTACTTGTGATTGGTCTGTATATATTTTCTATTTCTTCCTGTTCCTGGACTTGGGTGGCTATTTCCTTTCCCATGTTTGGGAAATTTTCGACTGTAATCTCTTCAGATATTTTCTCTGTCCCTTCTCTCTCTCTTCTCCTTCTGAGACCCCTATAATGTGAATGTTGTTGCGTTTAATGTTGTCCCAGAGGTCTCTTAGGCTGCCTTCATTTCTTTTCATTCTTTTTTCTTTTTTTCTGTTCCGCAGCAGTGAATTCCCACATTCTGTCTTCCAGGTCACTTATCCGTTCTTCTGTCAGTTATTCTGCTATTGATTCCATCTAGTCTAGTTTTCGTTTCAGTTATTGTATTGTTCAACTCTTGTTTGTTTGTTCTTTAATCCTTCTAGGTCTTTGTTAAACATTTCTTGCATCTTGTCGATCTTTGCCTCCATTCTTTTTCTGAGGTCCTGGATCATCTTCACTATCATTATTCTGAATTCTTTTTCTGGAAGGTTGCCTATCTCCACTCCATTTAGTTGTTTTTCTGGGGTTTTATCTTGTTCCTTCATCTGATACATAGCCCTATGCCTTTTCATCTTCTCTATCTTTCTGTGAATGTGGTTTTTGTTCCACAGGCTGCAGGATTGTAGTTGTTCTTGCTTCTCAAGGAGCAGCATCTTTTAAGGAATGGGTTTATGATTCTAATATGGCTTCCGTGACTCAGAAAACTGCTCATAATAGATATAGGATGAATTATTTAATAATGATTTGATGACAGATATTTAATTTGAAAAAAAATAAGGTTAGATCATATTGTCCCCCAAAGTAAAGTACATTAGACTAAAGAGCTAAATGTAAAATACAAAACTACAAAGTATTAGGAAAAAATAGGAAAATATTCTAATAGCCTTGGAGATTTAAAACCTTCTCAAACAAGGTACAAAATATAAAGGAAATGAAGAAAAGAACTGATAAACTATTAGCAACAAAAATTTTTGCATGTAAAGTATACTTAAATAAAGTTAAGGTGAAAGTGATAGACAATGGGAGAGTATCTTCAGTGTGTAACCTTCAAAGAACTAACATCTACAGTATAATTAGAAAATAAAACTAATTCCTAAAAATCAAGGAGAAAAAGACAATTGGTCTGATGAAATAATAGAAGAAACATATAAATGTGTCTTTCACGGAAGGAAAAATGCAAATAGCTGTAAATATAGGAAAAAATGCTCAATCTTAGTAGTAACTATGTTAACTAAAAAGAAATATATTTTTTTCCTCACATAAAGTTGGCAACAGTTTAACAGACTGACAACACTGAGTATTGTTGACAGTATGAGATAATGTGCTCTACGGTGCATGGCTATGTAGACTGCTGTGAAGTTTTGGGAGTTTAATTTGGCAAGTGCTCATTATAATTAAAGATCCATCTATGCCTCCAGTCTGAAATTCTACTCCTGTACTTGTATAAGGAGCTTTGTGCAATAATATTTTCTGCAGTATTGTTTATAACATCAAACATTGAAAAAGACTTGAATAGCCATCATTATGGGAACTATTGATTGTGGATTCCTCCCCACCTTGGAACAGTGAAGAATCGAGGAGGTTGGGCGCGATATTTGGAGCAACACTGATAAAGTTCTCTTATCATTAGCATTGCTTAGAATTGTCCGTGCCTGGTGCAAGATGATAATTAAAAAGACTGACTTTGATTGGATTTATTATTGTTTTAAAATTCTCATCAGGCAATGCACCCTTACTGCTTGCACCCTGAACGGCTTGCTCCCACTCCCACACTCCCCGCTGAAGACCACCGCGATGCAATCTTTTGCAGGTACTGTGCAGAGATCTGTGTGCTCTGACTTTTCCATCACATACTGTTAGGAGAAAAATGTGGAAGAATATGGGGAGTAGGATGCCGATTTTGCTAAAACAGATACATTTACAGAACTATATTTCTAAATGTGCTATACCTATATGATGCACAAATACAAATGTAGTCATTTGGGGAGAGATGGCAGGGATTTAGGGTTGTGCTCAAAGGAGACTATATCTGTATGTTTTAATAATTTTTATATTCACTTATTTATATAACTTATAAGTATGCAAATAGTTTATATATATATACATATATACGTGTGTGTGTGTATATATATATATATATATATATATATACTTTTTTTTGGTGGGTGGGGGGAGGGTCGAGAACTGCCCTAGTAAACTAAATAGAAGGGAGGATGAGGAGGGCCAGGGTTTTGAAGTCCCCAGAAGTGCAGCGCCATCGCCACCTAGTGGTGGGGAAAGAACACTGCCGAGGAGGCAGACACAGCAGATGTCCTGGATCCATTCTGCTGGCCCTTGCCTTCTCCTGTTGACGCCTTGCAAGGATTAACAGCAGAAGAAAACTTACAAGCCACCTCAGAATAAATAGGAAGCTTCAGGCACCTAGTTATGGTGGATAGGTGGCATTTTATACCTGCCAGTGAATCATGCAGACAACTCTCAAGAATATCCCTTCAGGCAAGTCACCCAGAGTCCCTGGAAAACAGTCTCCACTTGAGCTAGATGATAATGATCCACAGTTGAACCGAATTTTATATTTCTCATTTATGATCACAACAATCTCACATGGCAGATTTGTAATGATCTTATCTTACAGAGGAGAAAATGAGAGCTTGGACCAAATTTCTAGGCAACATATTAGCAGGTCAGGCAGCACTGATGCTAAATTCTGTGACCTGAGGACCTCTGAGTGCACGACTGTCTTTTTGTTTTAATTTTTTTTTTCACGACTGTCTTAATGGGAGCCCCAGGATCAGGGATCTGGCTGACAATTCATAAAAGGTCACTGTAGCAGAGGCTGGTGATGTCCCAGGCTGTATCCCCCAGACCTACATGAGTTGCCTGCAGCCACAGGGGATGATCTGTGGCTCACTGATAGTTTCCCACCTCAGACCCGGCTCTCTCTCTTCTTCTTCATCTGAGGGATTTCTCAGGCACCATCCATGCAAACCTGGCTGTGTATGGAGTTTATGCGCACCCTGGGTGGGACCTCTCTCTACCAGTGGGAGATGGGAGACTAGGTAACTCTTCCCCGTCTTCTAGTAGGAGAATTCTGAGCTGTGATCCACATGACTTCTCAGTGGGTCCCTGGTGGGATGGAGCCCCAGTTGCCTATATTGTATCTTCATTAGCTTTTCTCATTTCCCCGTTTCACTCTTGGGTTTCCTGGGATCACCTCTCTCATAAAACTACATCCAAATCCTTAATTCCAGACCTGTTTTTGGTGGAACCCAAACTAAGAATGCAAGGCACGGTAGCTGGGTACTATGGGAGATGCAATGACATCCAGAAAGTGGGTGTGGTTTCTCCAGGAGCCTAAAAAGTCAAGTTGATAGTAATGCAAGTAGCTGTGATGATGTGCCTACAGAAAGCAGAGGCAACATAACTAGATCTTCCATAAGGGTCACAGTTTCAAATAGTGCAATCCATTGCTTTTAGGCATTTAAACTTTCCAGGCTACATGTGTCCTTTTTGAGTTTAGAAAATACTGCTATGGGAAGGCCAGAGTCAGCATCACAAAGTTCAATATTCAGTTCATGGTGATCACAACCAGGAAGAGGTGAGGGCGAGGACACAGCATGATTACAGGCATAGAGCTGGGCATGAGCAGGGTTTATTCACAGAATATAAAATTAATCTGGTTGGGGGTCCATGAACTACCTGAAATTGTAAGCAAAGTGTGTGTGTGTGTGTGTGTGTGTGTGTGTGTGTGTGTGTGTGTATGTACAGGTCTATTTTTCTAGGGAGAGATTCTATAGCTTTAATCAGATTCTCTAAGGTGGTTCGTGAGGTAAACCGTGAGGGAGGTGGCACTGAGGATTCCAAGGAGGCTTGTGATGGGGACTAAAAGTCACAGAATGTTAGTAAACTGTGCCCTGAATTATCACATTGAAACAATACTGACTGTGCCCTTGTGCTGTGTTCTAGGCCAGCAATTTATAAAGTTATCTTATTCACTCATCACAACCATTCTTTGAAGTAGGTTCTAATATTAGCCCCATTTGACAGATGAGGAAACTGAGACCTAAAAAGATGCCTTGTCCAAGGTCACACAGCTGGATTTGAACTCGAGAAGGCTGACTCTAAACCCCATAGCCTTAACCCCACACCAGTGGCCATCAGACTTTAATGCACAGAAGAATCACCAAGAGAGCTTGTTATAACAGAGATGCCTGGGCACCATCCCCAGAATTTCCGATCTAGCAGCTCTGGGGCAGGGCCTGAGGATCTGCATTTTTAACAAGTTCCCAGGTGCTGCTGCGGCTGCTGGCCTGGGGGCCACACTTTGCAAACCCACTTTGAACTCTAAGCTTTCGTCTCCAGAGAGGAGGGCATGGAGCCTCCAAGAGTTATGACTGAGCAGCAAAACCAAGATGAGAATCCGGTTCTATGGATTCTGAACCCGGGACTCTCCACACCACTCCTGCTTGGAGGAGGGCACGGCCTACTGAAAAATGTGTGTGTGCTTGCACGCACCCAGCTTTATTACCTGATGTGTGTCCAGCTCCGGGGAATGGCCGCTGGGGAAAGACAATTCCTTGCTTGGCTCCTCCGAGCCCACCCGGGCCCTTCTCCACCTCCTGGCTCTCCGATCTGCGGGGTGGGGGGCCTCCTCAGGCTCGCTGCTGTCTGAGGTCTCCCTGCTGGCTGCCTGGGGGTTGAAGTTCACGTCTAGCTCTCCCTGTAGGCGCATCTTCTCGGCTGAGGGATTCCTGGGGGCCTTCCTCTGCAACCAGGACAGCCCGGCCCAGTGCCCGGCTTCCCGGGAAGAGCCTGCTGAGGAGGTTTCTGAGTCAGAGCACATGGCCTCGGGGTTGGGGGAGAGCCCAGAGTAGGCGGAGGGGCCTTGGTCTGAGCCCTGGGCTTGCGTGGGCTGAGGCTGGGGGTTCCTGGGCAGGCTCTGGGGCTGTGGGCACAGCGTGCTCAAGGCCTCCTTCCAGTCAAAGTCCTCCTCGCTGTCAGAGCCCATCTCATCGTAGGCGGACGCCACACTGGAGGCCGCCTCCAGGGCCTGAAACGTGCCACTCTTAGGTTTGGCCAGCAGGCGGGTTGGGGGCAGAGCCCCATCCTTCAGGGCCATCCAGTTGCCGTCAGGGCTCTGCAAAACTGGGGCCACATCTGCAGGCAGGAGGGAGAGAGAAATCAGAGAGGGGCTGGTACCGCCTTAGAACAAGGGGCCCCGCAAAGACCTCCCCTGTGCCCCTCTTCCTAGAGCACTTTCTGGTCTTCCTGCCCATACGTGGCCTCCTCCTTCCCTGAGTTGCTGTGACAGACTGTCTGGTTCATTCCATGATCCAACTTGGGTTCTGGCTGATCATGCACAGGGCTGGGCCCTCCTCCCCGATGACAAGGGCCCTGCAGCAGGGTCTGGGTCTCAGTCATCTCTTTGGCCTGCACTGTCCCAAAGCCAGCTCGTGCAGAGGAAAGAGCAGAGGCTGGGAAGTCACAGGGCCAGGGCAGAGAGCACGCTCAGCCACTTAGCCGCTGTGTGAGTCTCCGAGCTTGGGTCTCTGGTTGGTGAAAAGGGCACAGCTAATACTTCTCTGGGCTGCCGAGAGGATGAAATGAGGTGAGGCTTATAACGTGTGTTACACATAACTGCTCAGAGCAAACAATGAATTCTTAACAGCTCTTTCCCCCTTGCCTATAAATGAGGCCACTGTAGGGCAGGGCAAAGAACAAGAACTTTGAATTCAGGCAGAGCTAGGGCTGAGCCCCAGTCCTGGCCATTACTAGCAGGTGATCTTGGTCAGAGAGCATCTCTGAGCCTGTTTCCTGACCTGTCAGTGGGGACAGTGTGACCCTCCCGGGCTGTCAGAGGATTTTTATGAGACAACATATGTGAAGCATCCATCACAGTGCCTGCTACAATGAGGGCCCCTAACTACTTTTATCCTCCATCTATTGAATTGAATTATACCATTATTATTTAACACCTGACTGGATCAGCACCTGTGTACTCCTTGTACATGTGTATAGAAGACAGATATGTTTATACCCTACGTCTGTACCCTATAGTTCCTCTTCCGTACTACAACAACACTGTTTCCACTGACTGTGTGAACATTCAAAAGAGAGGCTAACCAGGGTATTATTACCTTTGACATGTTATGGCCTCTACCTGTGATAATAGTAGGTCTTCTGGGAAAAAGGGCTCTATTTTGTTGGCGTCTTCCCCAGTGCCATGCCCCAAGATTGACAGTCAGGTAGTGCAGAAGGCAGCGACTAAAGGGCCCATCAGGGTTTCTCCAGAAATGCTGAGGCTGTCTCTCAGTTGGAGCTAGTAATGGCCAGTGGGCAGCAATCTTGCTTTTCCTAAGGCTTTCTCTGGTTACTAGAGCCTGTGCTGACTGCCCTGAGGCAAGATGGAATCACCACCTCCTGGGAGCAGCCCTGACCAATGACTGGGGAGCTAGGGGATAAGTACCCCAGCTCCCTTGCCCATTGGAACTCTTGGAGTTCCCCAGTGAGGAGGGCTCATCACCCATGGTCGTACCCTGCTTCATAACAAGTCATTTGTTGCCTATTTTCACTTCCCTGTATCATATCCCTACTCTCCTCCCTGTGGTTCCAGGTTCACCTCCAAATAAACTATAGGCCCTCAGATCTTTTTTTTTTTATGGCCTTTATTATGTTGAGGTAGGTTCCCTCTATGCGCACTTTCTGGGGAGTTTTTTTTTTATCATAAATGGGTGTTGAATTTTGCCAAAAGCTTTTTCTGCAGCTATTGAGATGATCATATGGTTTTTATTCTTCTGTTAATATGGTGTATCACATTGATTGATTTGCATATATTGAAGAATCCTTGCATCCCTGGGATAAATCCCACTTGATCATGGTGTATGATCCTTTTAATGTGTTGTTGGATTCTGATTGCTACTATTTTGTTGAGGATTTTTGCATCTATATTCATCAGTGATATTGGTCTGTAATTTTCTATTTTTGTAGTATCTTTGTCTGGTTTTGGTATCAGGGTGATGGTGGCCTCATAGAATGAGTTTGGGAGTTTTCCTTCCTCTGCAATTTCTTGGAAGAGTTTGAGAAGGATGGGTGTTAGCTCTTCTCTAAATGTTTGATAGAATTCACCTGTGAAGCCATCTGGTCCTGGACTTTCGTTCCTTGGAAGATTTTTAATCAGTTTCAATATCATTTCTTGTGATTGGTCTGTTCATATTTTCTATTTCTTCCTGGTTCAGTCTTGGAAGTTTATACCTTTCTAAGAATTTGTCCATTTCTTCCAGGTTGTCCATTTTATTGGCATAGAGTTGCTTGTGGTAGTCTCTTAGGATGTTTTGTATTTCTGTGGTGTCTGTTGTACTTCTCCTTTTTCATTTCTAATTTCATTGATTTGAGTCATCTCCCTCTTTTTCTTGATGAGTCTGGCTAATGGTTTATCAATTTTGTTTATCTTCTCAAAGAACCAGCTTTTAGTTTTATTGATCTTTGCTATTGTTTTCTTTGTTTCTATTTCATTTATTTCTGCTCTGATCTTTATGATTTCTTTCCTTCTACTAACTTTGGGTTTTGTTTGTTCTTCTTTCTCTAGTTCCTTTAGCTGTAAGGTTAGATTGTTTATTTGAGATTTTTCTTGTTTCTTGAATAGGCTTGTATTGCTATAAACTTCCCTCTTAGAACTGCTTTTGCTGCATCCCATAGGTTTTGGATCGTTATGTTTTCATTGTAATTTGTCTCTAGGTATTTTTTTATTTCATCTTTGATCTTCAGTGAAGAGATCTTCAGTGATCTCTTGCTTATTTAATAACATATTGTTTAGCCTCCATGTGTTTGTGTTTTTTACATGTTTTTCTCCCTGTAATTGATTTCTAATCTCACAGTGCTCTGGTCAGAAAAGATGCTTGATAGTTTCTGCTATTGATCCCTTCTAGTGTAGTTTTCATTTCAGTTATTGTATTGTTCATCTCTGTTTGTTTGTTCTTTAATTCTTCTAGGTCTTTCTTATACATTTCTTGCATCTTGTCGATCTTTGCCTCCATTCGTTTTCCGAGGTCCTGGATCATCTTCACTATCAGTATTCTGAATTCTTTTTCTGGACGGTTGCCCATCTCCACTTCATTTAGTTGTTTTTCTGGGGTTTTATCTTGTTCCTTCATCTGGTACATAGCCCTCTGCCTTTTCATCTTCTCTATCTTTCTGTGAATGTGGTTTTTGTTCCACAGGCTGCAGGATTGTAGTTCTTCTTGCTTCTGCTGTCTCTTGGATCTTTGTATTAGGGTCCATTTCTGGGGTAAGCCAGACAGATACGCACATGATGCAAATGTGCAGACTTGCCCCGTCGGTGGAGCATTCACTCTCAGGGCAAAGGTGTATCCTTGGGGCCTTACAATTAGTCACTAAGTCTGCCCTGAGGACCATCTCTGGGGCTCTGAATCTGGTGCTTCTTCTTAGTGGCACACCCTTGGCCTTCTCTCCTTGAGGAGTTGGCTACTCTGTTCTCTGAATTTTGCCAAAAAGCTTTCATTTTTTTTTTTAACACTTAAACTATATCTTATTATTGTGGTTGTCTATCCCGCCCCCCATCCCCCACCCCTGACCATGAGCTCCTTGAGAGCAGGGCCACCTCTTCTTCACTGCTGGACCCCCAGCCCCTGGCCAGTTCTGCAACCCATCCTGGGCTGGTAAAGACCACTCGCTTGTGAACACAGGCACCCACAGGCTGCAGGGGAAGATGGGGCACTTAATGTGCGGCTCTACATGAGTCCAGCTGTCTGCAGCCTCTCCTGGGGCAATGGGAGGAAGCCAGAGAGAGAAGGCCCTAGTGATGCTACTCTGTGCCTGCCTCCAGGGTTGGCTGTGTTGTAGATGTGGTCCTGGACTCTCCTCCAACACCCACTACATGGTGGGCTGGGGTCTGCCCATCACCAGCTCCTCTCTTCTTCTGCCTTTTATAATTCCAGATTGCATGTTGCTCTGGGAAAGCTAGAAGTTGGCCAGTTTTTATCTCAGCAAAAGCAGGGATGGCTCCATAAATGCCCAACCCCATGAAAACCTTGGTTGTCAAGCTGCATTGTGGGAAATTCTCAGAGCTCTGCCTGGGCTCCAGTACCATATTCCCTTTGTGCACTGGGACACCCTCTGGGACCCTGCTCTCCTCCATCCTCTCCTTTCTCCAAATTCTCACTCTTTCATGATTGTGCAGACAACTCACAGTTAGAAACTCAAGACCAGGAACTGTACCCTGATCTTTATTTCCCAGTAATGAGCACATGCTGTGTATATGGCAGATGCTCAGTCAAGGTCTACGAAGTGAAAATGTGTTTGGGGGGGACATGGATTACTTGCTGTAAGCACTGTCAAGAATGAAGACTGAAGGTGGGTTTACTCAGCCCACAGTGTCCCCTACAGCTGACCTCAACCATGGACCAACAGGCTCCAGAGCCAACCTTTCCCCTGAAGCATAAACAGAACTGCTGAAAATAGCCCAGTTGATGTTACCCTTCTAAGATGACCTCTGCCTCTGGCCCTCCTCTGTTCTACATTTGTGCTCTGCTGAGACTGAAAAGTGCCCCCAGTGAATAACCTGCTTCCTGCTAAACAGATCAGACATCTTTCAAGACTTCTGGGGTTGGCCTGGACATTTTAGCATGTCAAGGACCAAGCAGTCCTGAGAAAAACCAGCAGTTTTCCATACAAGTGCTTTATATTTTTTATTTTAAATCTTCATCTGGGGCACGAACCCGTGTCCCCTGCATCGGCAGGTGGACTCTCAACCACTGCGCCACCAGGGAAGCCCCAGAGATGCATGGATTTTTGAGCCAAGTATGAAATCATTTTTCTGTGTGTGATGTTGTTGAACTAATTTTTTTGTTTCTATGCAACTGATAAATTACACATGGGTGCCTTAGTTTAGAGAAATTTATGCACAAAATCATGTTTTGAAAAACAAGATCCTTTGCAAATTTTTCTGGAATGCTCATAATTCAGCAGGAACGGTTTTGTGAAATGGAGTGTCTTTTACAAGTGCTTATAATACCCCCTAAATTTGTTAGTTTCTAAGTCTGAACTTTGAAATGCTCTTTCTTCGTTGTTATTTGTTTACTTTTATGGTGTGGAGACACTTATTACCATGAGTAGTTGAAAAGCCCTGCAAATGTTTGAGGACCACATTAGCTGCGGTATCTTGGATACTGCAGTGAATGCCTGCTAGGTTGGATTGGTGTTCCTGGCCTACATATAATAAGACACCTTCTCCTAGTCCACATAGAACACGTAGCTGAAGGGGGGCTGTGTAGCCAAGTGATCTGAACACACTTGCCCACTGTCTCACGGGTCTCAGAAGGAAAACTGCCCATGTGAGAAACATGTCCACATTATATATTGTGTGCTGTGTGAGAGACCTCATGACTTGGTGGCCCAGCTGTCCCAAACGGGCACACCCCACTCAGACTGATGGTAGGAAGGGCTGAGCAACCACACGACAGCCGAGAAGCCTCCCAACAGCATTTTTGAAACCCATAGACCAAGCACATGCTGCTTAGAACAGTTACTTGTCTCATCCAGTCTGTCCACGCTCTTCCAGCTGGGCAATGCCTCCTCCTCCCTCGGCTGCTGGTCCCTCGGCTGCCTCGATGCAGCCTCCAGCGAAGAGGTCCTCAGGGCATCTTCTCTGCTGAGTGGGAACGCAGACTGTGACCGCTGTGGAAAGAAAAGAGGGGAAGGGATGACCTTGTAAGGCACAGTCCCCAGGAAGAGTGCCTTCAGATCTGCAGGCGTCCCACTGCATGGAGAAGACACAGCTGATGGTAATGTCTTTTCTCGTGTTGAGGTTTAGAAGTTGCACATCAGGGCATCATGGCATATAATGGCACAAATGGTTCCTGTTTATTCCATTGCAAGCATGCAGGCCTGCCAGAAAGCATCAGAGATGTGGTAGAATCTGACAGAGCAGGTTCTCACATGGCTCCTATTTCCCCAGCCATTCTTTCGGCCAAGATTTCTTAGGGCCAACTGTGT
This sequence comes from Neophocaena asiaeorientalis asiaeorientalis, assembly GCF_003031525.2. NCBI lineage: Eukaryota > Metazoa > Chordata > Mammalia > Artiodactyla > Phocoenidae > Neophocaena > Neophocaena asiaeorientalis. The sequence continues at coordinate 483,758 of NW_020172142.1, read as the reverse complement.
GTGATGAAAATGAGAGCATCTTCCCTTCAAAGACCTCCAAACCTGAGCATTTCAGCGGTGTAAGTAGAAAGTTATCACACAATCTAAGTGCTGCAATAGACAAGTGAACCAAGGATGATCAGTCCACAAGCCCAGAGCCTTTGCAACACATTCCCATTTAGTTAAAAAAAGGAAAATAAACTCTAACCTAAGGGCAAGTGGTAGAAAAGGGATTTCAAATGACTGACAAGAAACATGTTTGAGCTGTATATGTTACAAATGTTATACTGAGAATCTGAAGCTCAAATGTTCTGTGTAGGGAATTTCATCAAACAGAAAGAGACCAATTTTTTCCATTGTCATTTAATGAAAGAATTCCTTTCTATTGGTGATTTACTTTGATCTTTTTATATGGGTGAAACAGTAACAAAAGCGTATCTGAGATAGGAAGCAAAGTATCCATCTCTGACTCAGGCCCCAGGCAGTTTGGCGCCACCGGCTGGCCAACCTCAACAACAACAGCCCTGCTGCCTTCTCTCCCGGGAGGAACTGGCTCATCTTGGTAACTTTCTTCCTCTCCCGCCACTGGTCCTGAGAGTAGGAGACAAGAGGGGAGCATGTTTGGAGAGCTGTGGGCAGGGCCCTCGGGTGGCTGAGGCTGGACTCAGGACTCAGCTGTATCTGGGCTCCAGGACCACCTCTGCCACAACACCTTGGCTGAGTGACTCAATTTGTTGAGAAGCAGAAACCTAATCTTGCTCTGCACACAGTAATTGCATAATAAGTGTGAGCTTTAAAAAGGTGTTTGAGAATAACAAAGGAGAATAGCAAACACTGGATCCAGGATATATCGGTGAGAAAATTGAGCATCATGACCAGGGTTTTGGGAGAGGACAATGCACTCTGTAGCCTTGCCCCGAAGGATGGTTAACCAGTCTGAGAAAAGACTCAGAGAGGGCTGAGGATCGAGCCCCAGCATCACCATCATTGCAGGCTAGGCCAGGGCCCAGCAGCCTGCAGACATAGGGCATCTGGCACACTTTGTTGGAGAGGGTGGTACAGCCAGTTCTGGTCCAGAAAGAGTCATTGGAAACCTCTTCTATTTCCCCTCACAAGACCTTGAGGCCGATCCAGGAGGAAGACGGGTTTGCATAACAAATACGGAACGTTTTAAGCTGTGTACCAAGGGTCACAAACTGCTTCCCACCCCTTTGATTACAGAAGAGAGTATGACGGGTCTCCAGACCTGCCGTTCGATGCAGCGGTCACAGGTTAATGCAGCCCAGGAGTGGAGGAGCTCTCCCCCTCTTATCGATTAGGTGAGATTCAGTGTGCCTTCAGTTCAAACAGGCCACGGTCTGTGGAAAAGCCGCTTCTTCAGGCTGGACTGAGGGTCTTGGCTGCTTCTATTCTTGCTGTGTTATACGACACTCTATTGCAACATCTGTTTTTTTGCCTGGTGCAAGCAACTGAGGGAGGTTAATGGACTGCTAATGGTGACATCCTCAGCCCCTGGCACAGTAACTGGTACGGAACTGGAAATCAATGAATGTTTACTGTGGAGTGTATGTGATTTGGGGCGGGCTACGGGATAGGTTTTCAGAAGCCTGATTATGATAATGATGATGATCTTACTAACTTCTTGGGTGAGACTGGGGATCAAGAAAAACAAAGAAGAAGCCCACTGTCATCCTCACTTATGTCACGGAGGGCAAGGTCTTGGAGGAGAGAAAAGCTAACACACATGTCAAGTGGCTCTCAGTTGGGTACCAGTTCCATCATTCTGAGGGCACAGCAAGCACTGACCCTGTCTCTAGCGCCCTGAACAGCTCTGATACTTCACAACAACCAAGGTTTTCTTGGGGTTGGGTATTCAGGGAGCCATCTATAATTTTGTGAAATCCTTCACAGATGATGAGCAGCTATCACAGAGGCAAAGATTAAGGGTGACAGTCTGTTGGCAAGTGAAGTTATTAAAAATGAAGAAAAAAAATCCTTCCATGGCAAACCCCCATATATTCAGGGGAACGTACCCTTGACATGGCTCCCACCTTGGACTGTCAAGAAGACCCCCCTTCTGTGTGATCGCACAGCTCTTCCTGTCTCTCCTACAGTCCTATTCCAACATATCGACTCCTCCACAGACTGTGAGCTCCTTGAAGACAGGGATGATCTTTTGGATGTGACCCTCGGTCCCATGTTTGTGACTGAATTTGTAGGATGTAAGACACAGGTGTGGCCCTAAGGAGCTGATGGCCTATTGCCAGGTGCAGTATTACTGCAGCCTCACCTGAGCTGTTTTCTGTACCTTGGTCTTTATTTTTCTACCTTCAAACTTCTCACTGTAAATCACTGAATACATGTTTGAAAGAGAGGAAATGATAGTATTTCATTTTGCAGTGGCTCAAACAATATTTTATTTCTGTATGTGTGTGTCTGTAGGAGGTGGCTGGGCTCCATTTCTATAGGACAAAAATGCTCCCTCACCTACGAAAGCCAAGTCCTTCTGTGGTCCCAACAGGGAAGATGGGATCTATGTTTTTCATGAGTTGAGGATGCCAGGCTTTTGTAATCTATTTCAGGCAAGCCATTGTTTCACACTAGGAAAAACAGCTATACCCTGACAATCACAATGAGCTGACTCCAGCACATCTCAGGACACTGCTGGCCTGCTGTCTCCAGCCAGGGTGGAAAAGCCCCAGACCCTAGACCCAGTTTTGCCACAAACTCATTGCAGTAAACGTATTGCCCAGAAGATGGCGCAACCACGACACTTTTACTTGCCAGTTGGTTCAACCTCTGTGGCTCTCGGGAAGTGATGGGATTACTTGATTAATTTATTTGCCTTGTTTCCCTGGCTGGGCCCTCTGTGCCCACCCTTTCGTTCCCACCCACAGCTTTTGTTTTTCTTCCTCTTACCCACCCTAGGGTCCATGGAAGAAACAGGGCTGGTGATGTCAGGTCGGGAGGGCCTGAGTTACAGTGTCTGCATGTCTGTGCTGGGGGGCTGGGCATGGAGGGTGGAGTCCATGGGTTCAGGAATGTTAGCATGCCAGCAAACCCTTGCAAAGATGGACTGCGAAGTTCAAACAGGCCCCGCCTCTTAACTCTTTGGGCATGAATGGGTAATGTGTTGGGTAGAGGGTCCATGCCAGCTCCTCTTGCTATGTGGGATCTTGGGAGGATCTGTTCTAAGCTTCAGTTTCCTCACAGAAAGGAATCAGTGCCATGTCTAGCACACAGAATGCACTCAGTAAATATCAGTCAAAATAATAGCATTTATTAAGCTCTGCCGCTGAGCCAGGGCAAGACCTCCATCCCCTCACTCAGTCCTATTGGGTGCACATGAGTGAGTTGCGGCAGCCTGGAATAACTTGCCCAAGCACGAGGTTGGTGCAGGGCAGATGCAGGGCTTGACCTTGGGTCTGTCTGGCTCCGAGGTGATGCTCTTCCATGCCCTCTTGCTGCTGTGCCTGACACCCTTTGCTGAAAACCTGGGCACAAGGCACTCCTGGCTAACATGCTCCAACCCAGCAGGACCTGCCATCCAAACCAGCTGGTTCTGAAGCTTTAGGCAAAACTTGCAGTGTGATCATCAGTTACCTTTTTTAAAGCTTCCTCTGCAGCCGCTGGTCCCCCGTGTGGGCAGCAGCGTCCTGTTCTCCCTGTATTTCTTGGAATGGTATATTGTTGCTATGACTGCAATGATTATCATCATTGCCACCAGGGCAGGCTCCCTGGGGCACTGATCATGGCTTCAAAATAAGTCTTTGCTCTCAAGGAGCCCACATCATAAAACAGGGAGAGAATGTTTTTAGTATCAAGGGTTTATGGGCAAAGGGATCGATAACAGTGTTCATATGAATAACAACTGAGACATAGCTTTGCTTTGTATTTTTAGGGTCGGGCGTAGTCATTAAATTCAATCCAATAATTATAACAATAATGAAAAATACTTTAGGTCTGTACTATAGTCATTTAAAGGAGTGAGCAAATGTGAGGGAGGAAAATGACAAAAGCACAAAGGGAAAAGGCTGAGGAAAATAGGGACGGATAGAGAAGAGACAGAGTCAGACAGAGATGCACCTTAGTCCCCGGGCATAGCATATGCCCAGCCTCTGCTGTCATCATTATTATCAATAGGATCGCCGTATTAATACAGAGATGACTTTTTATATACACGCACCCAAAGAGATAGGCACTAAATGAATTATAACCCCTGCACTGGTGCCTTTCAGGATATTGCATCTTAAGGCTTTGAAAGCTAGATTGCACTGACCCCCCTACTGGCAGAGAACCACACAATAAAGGAGGAAATTAAAAAGTGGACAATCACACTGAACTTTCTTTCAAGAGAGTAGATGAGAAATCCTGTCAGCATGGGGATGGATTAAGTTTGGGTTTTGCAGTTAAGCCCAAGGAGGGAGGCCTGCAGCGTTATAGGGTTCTGCACAGTTACCCCTGGAGGCAGGGTATTCGTGTCCTTGGAGAACTGAGGATAAAAGAGGAAGCACTGCCAGGAGACCACTGGTTTAGGGCCATCCAGGGTTTGTAGGTCAGGGTGCCCTCCTGAAGATATCACGAAGAGGCCATCCTTAAGCCTGCAGTCTGCCGGCATCCCCTGCCAGCTTTGGGTCAATGTACTGATGCCCAGCTCCGCCCCAGACCCTGTGAGTCAGCGCCCCTGGAGTGGGGCTCAGGCAGATGAGGAAGGTGAGCGTCTGAGGCGAGAACATCTCGTGGAAAGGTGGGAGAGCCACCTTCCTCGAAGTCCCCAAGAACCGAGGCTTGGCCTGCTGGTTCACGTCCAGGCTCTGGCCAGCCTCCAGAAGCATTGCTTTTATGCCCTCTGCTTCTCGCTCCGTCTTTATCTAGCTCCCTAGACCAGAGCTGTGTAAGAAAACTTTTCAGGGAGGCTGGAAATGTTCTGTATCTGCACTGCCCAATAAAGTAGCCACCAGTCCCAGGGGCTGTTGAGGACTTGAAATGTGGCCAGTGTGACTGAAGAACTGGATTTTAAATTTAACTTTAATTAAATTGTCACTTGTGTCTTGTGGTCACCATATGGGACAGTGCAGACTAGAACCTCTGGGATGAAAGGGACCTTAGGGATCGAGTCCATTGATCTCACGTTTTAGAGGAGGAAGCTAGATCAAAAGCTTTGGAACAGGAAAAAGGTACTCAACTCCCGACCCCACTGATTACTAGCTGTGGGAGCTTAGGCAAGTTATGCTAAAACTATATTTTCTTTACCTATAAAATGGGCCCAGTAATACCTGTCCCCACCTTTTGGTGGAGAGTAAAAGAAATAATATGCGATGGGGTGCTTTTCCCATGGCTTCCTTTCCAGTTTTTTCTTTTTAATTGAAGTATAGTTGATTTACAATATTGTATTATTTTCAGTTGTACAGCAAAGTGAGTCACTTACATATATGTAGTTTTTCAGATTGTTTCTATTATAGGTTATTATAAGATATTGAATATAGTTCCCTGTGCTTCACTTAGTATGATCATCTCTAGGTCCATCCACATTGCTGCAGATGGCATTATTTCATTCTTTTTTATTGTGCCTTTCCAGTTTTAAATTACACCTGTGTGTTGCCCTGTCCCTTGCCCTGTGCTATGACTGTGGGCACCTGCAGCTGATAGAACACCAGCCCTGCTGGCCAGTCCTGCTCTTTCTGGCTGAATTTCCACACCGAGGGCCCAGCCTCTATCCCATTCTCCACACAGCCTTGCCGGGGCTGCTTAAACACATACCAAACAATTTTACGGGCTTGGTGACTCTACCGCAGACGTGGCAGGCCCAGACCCTTGGGGCACAGGAGGGACACTGTGCTTTGTGGTTGGGGATGACGAACAAAAAGGTCTACTCACACCCCAACTTCCTGCCCACGTCCAGATGTGACCTCAGAAGGCAGTGGCAATTCTCTCGTTGTCATTTCTCAGTTTCAGTAAAGCAAGTGTTCAAGTTGTAAGAACACACCTGGCCTTCAGAAAGCCATTTTTTTCCATGGGACTCAGTACAACTCTTTTCAGGATTAATTTTAAAAAGCCTATTGACATCGTTATTTCTCCTAGATTGGTCTCTGTGTAAAAACCCACCTCCATGTGTGTAAGAGCACAGGTCTCCTGGCCCCCACGCAGTGCTCTCTGCATCTCTCCCTGCCCTTTAGGAACCTCAGGCTGTCTGGTGGGCACATGTGCTAACTATAGATATTAAGTGTGGTGTCCCCATTTCTGTGGGGATAATGGCTCTGACCTGCACACATGCAGGGCACCTGTAGGGGGTGGGCCGGCATGGTGTGAGGACTCACCCAGAAGGTGGTGGAGGCGTGGTGGCCTCCCGGGGAGGCTGTGGTCCCCTCGTCGGCTGCCTTCGCACTGCAGCTCTGGGGCTGTGGCCACTCTGGCTCCTCTTCCACGTGCTGCTCACTTTTGCTCTTCTGTTTTCTTATGATCTGGGGAGGAGGCGGGTGACAAAGGGGACACATTATTGGAGAGGGTTCCAGTGGTATGTGGGGTAACTGGGACCATCTCTGGGAAATTCTTAGCCATGTTAGAGCTTAGTTTCAGGGTCTTCGCTGGCAATCCAGTGGTTAAGACTTTGCCTTCCAGTGCAGGGGGTGCAGGTTCAATCACTGGTTGGGGAGCTAAGATCCCACATGCCTCACGGCCAAAAAACCAAAACATAAAACAGAAGAAATATTGTAACAAATTCAAAAAAGACTTTAAAAAAAATGGTCCACATCAAAAAAAATATTAAAAAAAAAAGTTTCGTTTCAACAGAATACCATCTGATTTCAGGTCTTATGATAAAACAGCACAACTAAAGCCTTGAACATTCTACATCACTTCACAGTTTACAAGTAGTCCTTTTACAATGCTGACAACTTCTATTTATTAAGTGCCTACTGTGTGCCAGTCTCTGTGCTTGGCACCATATATGCTTTACCTCATTTAATTCTCAAAATAATTCTAAGAGCTACATACTATAACTCTCCCCATTTTACAGATGATGAATGAGGCTCAGAGGTTATCAGTTAAGGACACACAGCTCATAAATAGAAGAAGTGGATCACAAACCCAGAGTCTCTGACCGTACATCCTGACTTTAGGAAGTGTATGAAAGCCCTAAGGAGGGGGCAGATACCAAGCATCACGAGGGAAGGCTTCAGCTTGTTTGCACCGCTTGCTAGGTTGGGCATGGCCACTTGGATTTAATGAGTCCATTTGTACGAAGGTCTCTGGGCTGGGTTCCTGGCTCCTCACCCACCAGCTCAAATCCCTAAAGGCAACCACGTTCACACAGCTTAGTTTTTGCAGTGCAATTCAACCCCTCTGCATTAGCCCCAGAGTACAATGGAGAAAGTGAGAAGAACAGAAGAAATGGTGCCCAAGACAACAAAGACGCCTATGGTGGCTCTTCTGCTCACCAAAGGCCCTGGTCTAGGCCAGGGTGGTAAATTGCTGTCATCTGGATGCTAGGGCCCACCTACCTTCTGCAGGATGGTTGTGGCCAGTTCCTCAGTCAGCTCCTCCCTGTGGTCCCGCAGGTAACTGGCCTCATTCTGCTTGTCCTGCAGAGAGAGGAAGAGAATGTCATGAGCTGTGGGTGTGTTTGGGAGGCTTGGCAATCGCTTTCTCAGGAGTCCTGACCACAAATGCAGGGGGAGGATAGGCTCTAGTCAAGGATGTCTATCATGATGATGGTTTCCCCACAACCTGCACTTTCTCTCTTGGCAGCCAGGACTCCACCCACACCTCCTCCCAGACAGACGTTGTGACGGGGGCCGGGGTGGGCATACCAGGCTATCCCCATAGGCTTCTGCTTTGGAGATCGCTTCTTCGATGGCCTCTTCAGCCACCCGTAGGGCGACAGACAATGTGTCCATCATGCTATGTCCTAGACAGGAAACAGAACGTAGACCGCTTTCTGAAAGGCAAGGACAAGCTCCAAAACATACAAAGTGGCTTAAAGATGACTGGACAAAAGGACTTAATATAAGGAAATAACGGTTCTTCATCCACTTTCTCAGATAAAGATTATGTTTTATTTTGTGCACGTAATGTATCATTATAATGATAGGGAGGAAAATTGTGAAATCTTCTGAGGGCTGTGCTCATGGTTTAATGCAAACACAAAATCCATGGAAGAATTTTTTAGACTCTAAACCCATACTATCGATAACATTGGCCGATCTTGCTGAGCTCAACCACGTGCTGGGCTGCAGACTGAGTGTCTCATACGTGATCACAGTGGATCCTTCCAGCAACTCATTGAGTAGGCACCATTTTATAGATGAGAGAACTGAAGCACAGAGAGGTCAAATAACTCACCCAACGTTGCGCAGTGAGACAGAGAGCTGAGATTTGAATTCAGGGCTCTCTGTCTCCAAATCCTGTGACTTTAACCACAAAAGTGAGATAAACACAAGCCAACATGATTTTTAAAAATAATGCTATCATATATTTAGTGAACATATTTTTTGCATATGGTGACAAACGGAAGTTTTCCCAAGTCAAAGGACTTCTGCAGGTGACAAAATTCTTTTTGCAGTCAAATACTTGGAAGAGTTTTGCTTCCTGGAGGTACTAGATTTTTTGCTTCTTACTTGAAAGTGAGAATCTCTGTCATTCCTCTCAGTTCATCCCAGAAGCCCGACTCACATCAGGCACAAGAACAGAGGTCTGCAGGGGCTGCTTGCCTATGTCTCCTTTTCCCCGATTTCAACCTCCTGTTTCCATTTATAATCTCCTAGTCATGCATTATTTAACACATGCATATCTCCTGAAAGCTGCCTCAGATTCTTTGTAGAATGTGAGACAAGGTGTAAATATATCAATTAATTAATTAATCAATCCGTTAATTAAAATACTTAATTCAAGCTTCTTAGGCTCCTAAAGACACACATGTGGACAGAAAGTGGCATTTGGCAAACATAACAAAATCTCCCAAACCAACCCAATTAAAGTCAAAACCATCTAGCCAGGCAGCTGACAAGGACATCACAGGCTGGCTGTGACAGTCCTAACAGAGACACACAGGGGCAACCCAGCTCAGGGCTTGGCACCCCTCAGGTGGCTGAGTGAACACATAATTTCCCCAGTGTTTCTATAAGAAGAGTCTATAAAATTTAAGTTGTCACCACATTCAGTGCTCCCTGGAGACAGACACTGTATCTCCCATCTCTCTTCTTCAAGATACCAATCAATGTATTCTTCATAGAAGTGGCGCCCCACAAATTCTTGTTGATTCAAAGTGCACCAAGACCTCCCCAGCACTAGGGTCTCTGAGGGTCCCAGTGATGCCTCGACAGACGCGAGCTGAGCCCATGCTCTCGTGTGCTTTCCGAGCTATTGGGTGATCAGGTGCATAGCTAACTGCTAAGAGGCATGCTGGAGATCCTATGATGGGGATAGTCACCAGCTTCCACAGAGCCCTGGAGAGGAAGAGCCTAGAGACATCAAAAAGGGTGGAGGCCATGTCTGTGGTTTTGGCATGAGGTAGAGTGGAACACTAAGATGTCTGGGCTGAAAGTGAAGGCTTGAGAGGGCGTTTCAGAGATAAAAACTGGTGGGGTGTGGTGGGAGGATAAGAAAGCAGAGGCAGAGTGACCGAAGTTCAGAGGACCAGTCAGGTGGGGGGGGACTGTTAGTTTTATGTGTCAACTTGGTGAAGCTATAGCACCCAGCTGTTTAATCAAACACTAACCCAGGTGTTGCTATGAAGGTGTTTTGTAGGTGTGGTCCACATTATGGTTACAATAGTTGACTTTAAGTAAAGGAGATTACCCTTGCAACTGTGAGTAGGTCTCATCCAATGAGTTGAAAGGCCTTAAGAGCAAAAACAGAGGTTTCCCAGAGAAGAAATTCTGCCTCAAGACTTAAGCATCATCTCCTACTAGAGTTTCTAGTCAGCTGACCTAGTCTGTGGGCTTGCCAGGCCCTGCAGTTGTGTGAGCTGAGTCCTTGAAACGAACCTCTTTTTGTGTGTGTGTGTGTTATCTGTACATACCCTATTGGTTCTGTTACTCTGGAGAACCCTGGCTGATATAGACGGTTACTGAAATTAATATTAATACAGGAGAGTTGAGGGCAGGGAGGTGCTCAGGCCATAGACCTTGGAACAGAAAGGAAAGGATGGGATTGCAAATAGAACCCATAGGAACTTGGGTGACTGGGTGGAAGCGGGGAGGGGGATTGAGGAAAAGGTAAGCCTTGCTGGTGGACTTAAGTGGCTGAGGAGCTTGACTGGGATATGCTGAAGTTAAGATCCCTGGAGGGGCTGCAGGTCTTGGTGACCAAGCCTCAGAACACTGAGTCTAGAACTCTGGGCTGAAGTAAGGGCTAGGCATTCAGACAGAGGTGCACCAAAGCCACGTGACTTCTCCCAGGGAGAAGTCTCAGGCAGCAAGGATGATAGAGGATGAGACCTTCATGAGAAGGTGCCCAAGGAGAAAACAGAGAGAGTGCAGAAGCACTGTGGGGGGCCACAGGACAAGGGGGACTAGGAGACACCTGTTCCCAACACCCAGTACTTTGGAGAAGGAGCTGGAGTGTTGGAGGAGGTTTTATTTGGAATTGGAAGAAGTTTGTTTTGCTTTTAACCTTTGCTCTAAGGGGATGACTGTACTGGCATAAAAAAGTAAAAGTTGATCAGTAAATGGTACATTATTTATCAGAATATTTTAATATTAATTGCACAAGTGAGTATGTTGATTGTCATATTCCAACTCCAGAAAAACACACACTAGTTGATTGTAAGTATCTAGTGGTTGGTACGGAATGTACTTCTCTAGGCTACTCCTTAGATATATTCACCTATTTTGATGATGGATTCACAAAAATGGCAATAAAAGGAGACCCAGGGAGACTCTCACACACAATAACAGAGTTGCAGCAGTGGTTCCAATGCCATGGGGGACCCTGACGGTCTGAAGGTGTTTTTAATGCTCTAGCCTCCCATTAGGTGTAAACCCTTAAGCAAACTTACCTTCTGACTGCCTATAAAATGTTGAGTCACTGCCTGAAATACTTCCTTCATTCTCCAGGTTTGCGTCAAAAAAGCTTCCTCCTGAGAGAGAGGGAGAGAGAGAGAGAGGAGGAGACAGAGAGATATAAGATTATCCAAGGTCTTCAGTGAGCCCAGTGCACTGTGTCACTGAGTTGGCAGACCACCGTTACCCAGTTTGATTGTTAGCCTTGCAAATGGGTTTAGGGAATCACTGGGTTCTACGGTAATGCTACAGATTTTGACCAGTCACATTTTTCTTTCTCATACTAATTCCTTGTGTAGCAATGCTTCCACCCCCAACTTTCTTCCAGAGCCTTCCTTGGAGGCAATATAGAATCAATCATGGAATAATAGATTGAAGTCAGAGATATGAGCTCATTTCCTGGACCTGCAAATGACTAGTGGTGTGACTTGATCAAGTTACTTAACCTCTCGGACACTTGGCTTCCGTACTAGAAAAACTGTGATAATGGTAGAACTCTGCTCATGATGGGTGATGAGACACTGCATGCCTGGTCTTTAGCTGCTGTCCATGGCATCAGTCTAAACAGTGGCCTTTAGCCAGTGAGTAAACTGTCATTAGCAGTTAGTGGAAACAAGCCCAGAGCAAGACAAGGTAAGCCATGGCATTTGATCTTTTAAGGCCCACTGCCTCTTCTCTGGTCTTCTCTCAGTTGAACACATACCCTATCTTGGTTCCAGGCTGGGAAGAGCAGTTGGCTAAACCTTTCTTAAGTTGGGGATTTACCATTTGTGTTCACGTATTAATTCATCAAAAGAGATCTTTGAAGGTGTGGAGGTGTGGATGATGTCTCTTTCCTTTTTAAATTACTGTATTGTATCACCAGTACCCAAGATAGCACTGAGACAGCAGGGGGCTCAAAAACATTCTTGAATTGGATGCTGGTGGAAAACACTGATAGAACCAAGAAAATAAATGTGGGTCTACAGCTCTTAGCTCAAAATGGGGAAACGCTATTGATGTCAAGTCAAACTAAGCAGTAGACCTTTGATACACATAATACAGCCCGTGCTTCCTTGGATGGGCTGCATGGGGCTCCAGTGTGGGAACTCTTAGGGTAACTGCTGTAGGCATCTACAGCGGGGTCAGCAGGCTGCTACCTTTATGAAATAGGTCATTAGTGTGCGGCCTGCCACGGGGACTCAGTCTGACCATATACTATTCTCTGTGCTTGTGTTTTTTGACCAGCCTTTCAGAAGACCCATAGTCACTTATTCCAGCTCTGTGACCATAATGAAGTGACTTTACCTTCTTGGGTCTCCATTTCCTCACTTATAAAATAAGGCTTTAGGATAAGTCATTGCCTCAGTTCCCAGGCTGTACATCTAAGTGCAAATATTTCACTTTGGCCTGGCTGCATCTGGCAGCCATTCATTCATCCAGCAAATATTTCATGGGCATCTAGTAGATGCCTGGCCCTGGGCTGAGCGTTAGGGTGTACTGGTGAGCAAGGCCAGAAATCCTCGCTGCCCTGACAACCTTGATAGTCTAGTGGGTGAGAATTCATTAACCAAAAATTTATATAAATAAATATAAAACTATAGATATGTTGAGTGCTGTGACTGGGTGGTTCATAGAATAGGGCAAGTGTTCAGCAAGGAAGACTGACCTAGACTGTAAGTAACCAGCCAAAAGAGTGTGGGGGTGGGAGGGAGTCCAGGGCAGAGCAAACAGCTTGCACAGGCACAGGCAGTGGGGACAGCAGGGTGCATATGAAGAGCTAAAACAGAGGCCAGGTGGCTGGGCTGCGAGAGGAGAGGGAACCTGGGGTGAGGTGGGCTGGCAGCAGACCGCACAGGTCACGGTGGCCACATGAGTATTCTGATCTTTGTCCCACCATGAAGCCACTTGAAGACAGTAAAGGCTCCACAGGGGTGATCTGGTTAGGTGTGTGTTTCTAAACACACGTAAAGGTGCACGCCGGCTGCTGTGTGGAGGACAGCTTGGAAGAGGGAGAGGGTGGGTGTCTAGAGAGGAAGCTGAGAGTGTGGCCCACCCTCTGGAGTGTCCCTGTGATGGGGAAGAGCATGGCAGGGCAGAAGTGGTGGAAACTGCAGTCCAGGAAGGGCTTAGGAAATGGGAGAGACTGGGCATGTTTACAAGTCAATAGGAAGGAACTGCTTAAGAGAGAGGCTGAAAGGCAAGACAGAAGGGCTGCATGAACTTGAGACCTTCATGGAAGGTGACAGGGATCAGGTGCGGAGGTGTACACGGTCTGCCCTGCGAAGGAGGCGGTGAGGCTGTCTCCTGAGACAGCGGGGATGGTGGTGGGGAGCTTGATGGGGGAGAAGATCTGAAAACATCTTTGGGAGAACTGCGCTGACCAGGACAGGCTCTGGATTTCCATGATTATAAATCTTCTAGTACAACAACTCTCCCTGTGTCCCTTTAAATTCATAGGTGGGAGCTTCTGTGTCATTTAGGATGATGGGATTTTTCCAAGGGCAGAAAGCAACTGAACTGTTTCGGAAAGCACTGACACAGCAGCCAGACATCAAGTCAGAGCTTCCATGAGCTGCAGGAACCTCCAATTTCAGGCGACTCAGTGCTTTTAAAAGACCATGTTGTTAGTCAAATCCCACATGAAAGATGTCATAGACCTTTCCAAGAATCGTGTCAAAAATAGATATATCACGTTAATAAATAAAAGCAAGATTTATTTTCCCCATTTTATTTATCCAATACTAAATAAGTGTATGTATTATTTACCAAATTGTCTAGGGATTAAGTATATTAATAAGGGCTACTTTCATCTTTTCATGTAGTGCTTCTTTTTGGAATAACTGTTTACAATGTCACACTGAATCTATCAGATAAACCACATGAGCGTTGGACATTATACATTTTTTTATAAATCTATTTACTTATTTCTCTGACTTCACTGCAACATTGGCTCTGAGATGGCAGGGTCTTACCCATCTTGTTACTCCCAGGTCTTAAACCAGGCATTCAATAAATGTTTACTGAAGGAATGAGTAAGTCTTAGATTTATCTTACAAAACGAATGGTTCTCCAGTTCTGCCTAATCTGGTCACCTGATATGGGCTGCAGGAGGAGTAAGTGAGCTTGGGACTGATGGCTGTGCAATGGGTACATGTGATGGGTAACCCATAAGATTCTGTGAACTCAATGAATTTTCAATGGACTGAGTGTTTTTTTATGGCAAACTACACTGGTCCATGCAATGGAGATGTTTCGTAGATAAAAGGAGTTTTATACTGAGAGTCCTGGAGCAGAGCACAGGTCTTGCACCCTGTAGATTATGTTCTGACAATCAAAATTCTGAAACTAAGTACCCTCAGATGGAGTTGAAGATGGAACCATCTTATTCAGAACTCTGCCATACGAATTATAGTGAAGTTCTAGCTGAGGTTCCCAGTCTTGGCTGTGTCTTAAAATAACCCAGAGAGCTTTAAAAAATATCCGTTCCGGGGCCACCTCCAGAAATTCGGAAGTAATTGACGGGGTGGAAGATGATTCTGGCACTTTTCAAAGCTCGTGAGGTGACTCTAACGTGTAGTCGGGCTTGAGGATGGCAGATGACAACCATACCAAGGTGCTGGGTTGTAGGTAGAAGCTAATGCTGATGTCTCCACGGTCATCTGACATAATCAGGACACTACTTACACACGGGAGATTTCTCCGTGCTTGAGGTGTAACTCAATTTTCTAGGTGGTATGTAGAATCGCTCTCACTGTTTTATGATCACGACTTGACAGATTTGAGTACCATCTCATAAATTGTCTCCTGCTTGCTTGTCTTCTTGTTGCTCAAAAGGAAATCTTAGTTTAAAATGAGATACAAATCATGTTAAAGCAACTGATTCTAGTACTTCTATGAAGTGTCTTGGTACCCACAAAGTGCTTTTAAGACTGAATTGTGTAATACTGAGGACCTAAGAGTTGCCAGCCACTGGGCCACACTTTGGGAACACAGAGATGAAGAAGCTATTGCTTCTGCCTGGTCCAGCAGGAGAGGAGCTTTGTAAACCATCACCTGGATGCAATGTGATAAGTGCTGTGATTGAGGCCCAGATGAGAGATGTGGTGAATCACAGAGGGCCTGGGACCTAAATCTGCTTCAATAGTGTCAGCGTTATTCCCAGCAAATGATACGCCTTTGAAAATGACACTTGAACATTTCAAAGCCTTTTGCCAGCCCACTTGTAATTCATGTTCCCTTGCTCCACCTGTGGGACCCGAGGGAGAAACAGAAAGACCAGAGTTGTGCTGTTTATAGGATTCTCCAAATGAATTTGCTTCTCCCCCTCACTTTGCATGAAGCAGTAGAGAACATCTATGAGATGTGAATGTGGTGACATGTAAAGCGGTACCTGAAGCAGACGCAAGGATGAACAAGAAAGAAAGTATGGGATGCAAATGGATGAGACAATTCTATTCTGGAACCTTCTTGAGGTATCTCCTTGGGTTGAAAAGCTACTGTTAACATGATTACTTTTAAGCTTTATTTCTTTTTTGTCTTTGTTCCTAGAGAAACATTTTTAGAAAAATCAGCAAAGAGCAGTTAAAAATAATATGTGGAGACCTTCAGCCCTGCTCTCTTAGCTACAGGCTTCCTGAGTGGTTCGAAAGACAGAGATTCTAACGACTAACACAAAAGACCCTAATGAGTCTCCGTGTTTAATGCTTCCATCCTATTTCCCCCTTGTCTCAGTGGCTGGCATATTTTTAGATTAGACACAACCAAAGACTTTATTGAGAATACAACAATGTAAAATAATGATGGTGGAAAAGCTCCATATGAGATTTTCTTTCTTCCTTCTTTCTCAGGGATAAAAAGCATTTACCTGTGTCAGCAAAGTGATGAAAAAATCTTCCTCTACACAGAAAAAAATAGCCTTTTCTGGGAGGACATGCTGTTCATATTCTGACAACCATTTCTCTCCACTGGCTGGTCCAATAGGAATAAAGAATATAATTTCTCATTCTAATTACATTGGTTGTCTTAACAGCATAGGTAGAATTCATCCTTTAAACTTCCTGGGAGGAAGCTGAGACTTTTCTAACTCTCCCATTACGTTAAACTCTGGGCCTGGTATGTATAGAATTTTGGAGTAGGAAGGAAGAGGAGTGGGGGGCATATCCTCTGAGTGCAGACCTAGTCTACACAACCAAGCAAAGATGAATTTCCAGTGTTTTAATCATTAGGGAAAGATGGTCAAGAATCTTTCATTTCTAGGGATTTGGAATTAAAATGTCCACAATATGCAGAAACACTTTGGTCCTCCCAGCTGCTAACATATCCAGCCCAGTGGGGGTGTGGGAATCAAAGGACTTAAAACTTAGAATCTTTGGTACATGTCCTTCTATTTCTGCTCCTTACTAGAACCAGATTATTTAAGCCACTTTCTCTGTCCCAGGTGAGTGTGCCGCAGTGTACAGGGCCTCCAAGCCAGGCCTTCTTCTTCCCGCCAACCCCCCAAAGACTCCCAGATGGCAGGCAGTCAGCGTACCTAGGATGTCAAAGCACCCTCCGCTCTCCAGCCGGTGTTTCCTGTACAGGTTCTTCAAGACCTTGGCGCTGCCAAAGCGTTTGAAGCGGCTCTTCACATTATTGTAGAACCATTCCAGAGACTGGGTCCTCAGAACCCTGAGGACAACACAGAATTAGAAAACAGAAAATTAGCATTAAAGGACAGAATTATGAAATGGTGGATTGCAAAAGTTGCCACAATACTTCGCAGCTCCTTCCATCAAGAGGTGGTCTCTACTCCTCAGATCTGGGCTGGCCTTATGACTTGCTCTGATCACAGAGACTGGTGGAAGTGATGGTGTGTGAGTCCAGAGCCTGGCAGCTTCCTCTCTTGCTATTCGTGGAAGCCCTGCAACCCATCGCCATGTGAACAAGCCCAAGATAGCCTTTGGGATGACAAGAGACACTTGGCCCAATCCCCCCTCTTGCCCCAGCCAATAGCCAGCCAATCCCTAGACAGGTGAGTGAGGCCATCGACTGCCGGTTGACTGAAGACGCATGAGTGACCCTAGGTAAGACCAGCAGAAGAACCATGCACCTGCGTCCATCCAAAGAGCAAGCTGATAAATGCTCGCCACTTGAAGCCACTAGCTGACACATCTGTTTAATAGCAGGCTTTATATTTGACACTCTTACTGCATTAACACCATTTCTAATACAGCTTGGGAGGATAAAAAGCACAGGTGAGACCCTGGGCTCTATGGCAGAACTCTGCAGCCTCTTTCTTATTCAGCCTGAAGCACTGTGGGAAGGTGGTTTCCTGGTCAGTGCTATAATGCTCGGTACAAATCACTGACACAATGCTTCTTTTTTCTGCCTGACCAGAACATGTCTCTAAACCCCTCCCATTCATTATGCTAAGTGAAATAAGTCAGAGAGAGAAAGACAAATACTGTATGATATTACTTATAAGTGGAATCTAAAAAATACAACAAACTAGTGAATAAAATGAAAAAGAAGCAGACACATAGAAGAAGACTGTCCTTGGGCTTCCCTGGTGGCGCAGTGGTTGAGAGTCCGCCTGCCGATGCAGGGGACACGGGTTCGAGCCCTGGTCTGGGAAGATCCCACATGCCGCGGAGCAACTGGGCCTGTGAGCCACAACTACTGAGCCTGCGCGTCTGGAGCCTGTGCTCCACAACAAGAGAGGCCACGATAGTGAGAGGCCCGCGCACCGCGATGAAGAGGGGCCCCCGCTTGCCGCAACTAGAGAAAGCCCTCGCACAGAAATGAGGACCCAACACAGCCAAAAATAAATAAAGAATTATTTAAAAAAAAAAAAAAGAAGACTGTCCTTGGAAATCATAACCTCCAGGCTTATGATTTATTTGAGAGCTTTAAAAGCACAAAAGGACTGTGACTCTAGAATAGAAATATTCTGCAGGCTGCCTCTCCTGCACACCACCCTGCTCTCTGAGCAGCTGACCTCCGCGAAGTTGCTGCTGCAGGGCTCTGCGTTGCAGGTGGACAGGTCCACAAGGGTAGGGGTGGACGATAGTGGTTATTGTGCCCTTCATTCTTCTTTGCCTTTTGGGACACTCCCCCTCCTTCCCAACTGAGTCTATGTTTTTCTGGAAAGGCTGGCCCCTCCTCCTGGCAGCCTTGGGGGTAGTCACATGACTCAGACCTGCCAATCAAGGTCTGAGGTGGGACTTTTACTTCTGTTGGACAGAGATGCTCCCTTTCTGCTGGGCTGGCTTGGTGGCAGAATGAAAGCCTGGGCTGCTGGGGCCACCTTTGCCATTACTTGGGGGGTTATTTGTGGTCTTCTGAACAAAAGCAGATCTGACAGCGGGAAGGAAAAGGATCCTGTTGATGTACTTTGAACACCTGGATCTACCCAAGCCTGAGGTCAACCCTTGGACTCTTCCATTACATGAGCCAATAAAATCCTCTCTTTTGTTTAAGGCTTCTTGGGTTGGGTTTCTATTATTTGCAATCAAGAATCCTAATGCTTCAAGTACATCATAGGATGAGCTCTCCGTTAAGTCCCTGGTTATATCAAAACTCTATGACATTTAGAAACACATTGATGACCTCAAAAATAGAATGCCTTGACTTGCTCAAGTCAGAGAGAGGAATCAGGGCACTGACTGGGCTGCTGGAAGGTGGGAGGACAGCACTGAATCCTTGGAGAATGACCTGCACAACTACAGCCTGATTTGGAGACTAGAAAGCTTTCCCGTAAGAAGTGATGTATTTTGACTTAGAATTAATGTGGAGAGCTTTTCTGGAAGCCCCAGGGAAGACTCAGTCATGATTACCTTCATTTGATATTACTGCTTTTATTTCACTTATTTTAAAATTCATGGCTCAGAGGAAACTCACAGGAAACATGCAGTTCTTGGGGCAGAGGTGTGGGGAGAGGGCCGTGAGGATGCCAGCACCCAGGATGGACTGACTAAGCGCTGCAGGGTCCCTGGCCCACCCTCACATCTCCAGCTTCCCCCTGAATGGACGCAACTGCAGGCAAGGGTAGATGAGAAGGAAGGAGCCCTGTGTCAGCATCTTGCTGGAACAGAAGGCAGAGTGGAATATGCATCTGTGCATGAATTCCTTCATCTGTTCATTCATTCATTCATTCTTTTATTCCTCATTATTTATTGAGTGCCCTACATGGCAGGCACGGTGCTAGGTATACGGGGAGTGACAAAACAGATGAAGCTCATACCCAACAGTGCTGTCGGACTAATCTCAACGAGTGCCAGATGCGTCATGAGATGGAACCAAAAGTCAAGCCAAAGGCATCTCCAGAATGGCTGGACAGTCTGTGTCCCACAGGCATTGGGTTCTGGATCATTCCCACAGATGTGTGAAAAACAGAGCCCACCCTGATTTATGGCTCAGGCATTTTTTTTCTAGACTTTTAAAAAAACTGAAGTATAGTTGATTTACAACATGGTGTTAGTTTCAGGTGTACAGCAAAGAGATTCAGATATATATATATATATATACACACACACATATATTCTTTTTCAGATTCTTTTCCATTATGGTTTATTACAAGATATTGAAAATGGTTCCCTGTGTGACACAGTAGGCCCTTGTTTTTTTTTATCTGTTTTATATATAGTAGTGTGTTTCTGTTAATCCCAAATTCCTAATATATCCCTCCCACTCCTTTCTCTTTTGGTAACCATAAGTTTGTTTTCTACATCCGTGAGTCTGTTTCTCTTTTGTAAATAAGTTCATTTGTATCATATTTTAGATTCCACCTATAAGTGATATATGATATTTGTCTTTGACTTACTTCACTTAGTATGATCATTTCTAGGTCCATCCGTATTGCTGCAAATGGCATTATTCTGTTCTTTTTTATGGCAAATATTCCATTGTATATATGGACCACATCTTTTTCTTTATCCATTCCTCTGTTGATGGACATGTAGGTTGCTTCCATGTCTTGGCTATTGTGCTGCTATGAACACTGGGGTACCTGTATCTTTTTGAATTAGAGTTTTCGTCTTTTCCAGATATATCAGGCATCTTCTTTAATGACGCCCTAACTGCTGCTTCTCAGCCTCAGACAACACATAGGAGGGGTGCCTTAGGAAGGACAGGGAGCCGAAGTCCTGGTGATGAGACTTGTGGCAAAAAGCTTTCCAACTTGGAACTGTCCAGAGGGACCCTTCTTGATTTCCCTCACTTGTTTTTGTAAATGATCCCAAGTTATCCCTAAAAATGCTCACACAAAGGTTCTTAGTTCTGTGCCGTTCAGTTTCACAGTCTTAAGCATGATCATTTCTTTCAACACTAGGGCTTTAAAAAAATCAACAGCAACCCTTCAAAATTCACCAATCACAACATAGTTAGAATTGATTACTTTTAGTCCTTGGAACTACTGTTGGTTCATCTGTAAAATTATGGTCACACAACTGACAAGGATAGGGAATATAGGAGGAGGATCAGGTTTGGGGGGAAGGTGGAAGTTGAGTTAGGACACTTAAATTTGGGGTGCCCACCACATCCCCAGGTGGCAATACCTGGTGGGCACTGGATATACTAGTCTGGGACTTGGATAGAAATCTGGACTAGAAATATGGGTTTGGTACTCTTTGGTCCACAGGTAGTATTGAAGCCGATAATTGGTGTAATGTAGGTATAAATCATCATTATCTCTATTTTACAAGGAAAATAGAAACAAGTAATTTGCTGGTGTCACTGACTGAACTAAGAGTAAGTCAGGGAACAGACTGTAGACCTCATCCTTGGGTCAGTGCCTTGACGTCCGATCGGGCTATTTTCCTTCCAGAACCCCTAGTTAGTGTTCTTATTGCAAATGATGGCTTTTATTTCAAAGTTTAAGCAAACAGAAAGCACCATGGATCAAGGAATCAGCAGACAATGTAAAATCGTTGTATCATTTCCGTAAAACAACCTACTTACCACATTGTGAATACTAATCGCTTCAAGGCACTTATTTGTGTGAGAAGTTTGCTAATTATTTTTATGACATGAATAAACTTGTAAATATGGTACATTCTCATCAGAAGACAGACTGGAATCACGTAACTCATCACAAGAGCAGCACTGAAATTATAACCCCATGAAAGCTTTGCCCAGGAATGCCAGACTGATTTTTGGCTCATTAGACAAAACAACATGATTGTGAGAACGAAGGAACTGCCTACATAAGAACTGCTCATATCCTGGCTGCTGGTGATGAAGCAAGGCCGCCTTGGCCCTCAGCCCTGGCACGGCAGGCGCTGTGCAAACTGAGCTCACTATGGGGGAGAGTCTAGGAGAGTCTGTGGATCCCACTACTTCCTGTGTGGTCCTCGGAGCAGCACTGGGGCACCTTCTGGAGCCTTGATGGAAATGGCAATCCCAGACCTCTATTCTCACCCTGAGACCTGCTGAATCAAACTGCACTTTAGCAAGGTTCCCAAGTGGTTACTATGTATATCAAAGCTTGATAAGCACTGGCCTAGCAAAATTAGCTGGGTGTTTTCTGAGCCCACATGTGGTTTTTGTTTTGTTTTTAATTTTGACTACAATCCACTTAGGTAGGATAAGAGAGCGAACAGCTGACTTGCCTCCCTCCTTCCTGCTTTTCAAGGAAAAAGAACTGAACTGGGTAATAAAAAGTTTGGAAGAGGAATAGAATAAAATGGTACTCCCAAAATCAGATGCCTTCATTACAAAAAAATAAAATGCCAAAAATACTGTTGAGCCAAGTTCAAATCATTATATACAGCAAGGTTCCCCAAACGATCTACAACAAACTAAATTGATAATGATGAACTAACCTTACTTTGTGGGTAAAAGTTAGGAAGCACAACAGTTAAAATCCATGACCAACTCAAGATGACCTTGATGATGTACGGATAATGAAGCATCCCTCCTGAAAACTATAAGCACATCCATGATCTGTGAGCTCTGCTTCACAGAATACAGAATGAGAAGCTTCAGCACCAACAACACACTGAATGGTAATAAAAGAGAAAAAGCTCCAGGTCCTTCAAACAGAGGGACTTTAATATAGGCAATTGGTTATATAGATGATGAAACCACTAAGACTCCAAAGAGAGGATGATTGAGGCATCCCAGAGGCTAGCAATGGGGGAGCTGCCACCACCCCAGGGCCAGAGGGACAAGGGAGGAGGTGGCATTACCAGTAGGAGCATCCTGGAGCCAGAAGCTGGGGCCACAGAGGAGATGCAGCTGCTGCAGAGACACTTCTTGAGGCAGAGAGACCGATACCCTGTTTTCTCTTTTCCTCCTGCCCTCCCAGTTCCCTCCAGGGCCTCCCATTGGCCAAGCTCAGAAGGGAGCCTGGGCAATACAGCCTTTGGGGCTCAGCACCCCCAGGAACAGAGTAGAGAAAGGAAAGGCCAGGATGTGGCATCTGGCAGCACATAGCAAATGACTGTTCTAACGTTGGCTTATAAAAACCAGATTCTGGCAACCCTTAATAACTTACTTAATAGATTACTAAGAAGTAGCCCTAGTTTTAAGCAGAAACCTAAGTCTGCAGAATTGTGCCCCATTTGCCTACAAGAAGAGAAGAAAGGAACTGTGTTTGGGAATTGGTTTGCAGCCTATGAGGCGTCTCCATGCCTCCAGAACATGCTTTAGGAACTGCTGGCATGGGCAGATGGTGGGCTGGGTATCAGATTGAATTTTAGCACTTACCACCTATGTGAACAAGGGCACATCTACTAACCTCTCTGGGTGCCATTTTCCTTATTTGCGAAATAGAGATACTAATATTGATCTGGCAGAGTCTTACAAAGCATCATTGACCTAATATGCTTATGCGTCTACCATAGAACTTGAACACAGTGAGCACGAAGAGAATGGTAGTTATTTAATCTCAGAAGAAACTAAATATTCATTAAGTTTAAGTCCTATTATAAGGAAACCTTTTTCTCTAAAGAAGTAAAAATCAAAGAGCCCCCCTCCCCCTATACAGACCACAATATAGGATCAGTAGGAAGAACTTGGTTTATCCATTAGGACCAATAACTGACATCAGTGTGGGCCTCAGCTGCTTGTTACATGTCTTCTGAGAGAGCAGTTGTCCAAGGACGGGCTTCCCTGACTGACAGTGTGCACCGTTTCTCCTGCCAGCAGAGGCCTGCGGAGCCCAGAACTTTCTAGCTGAGTCTCTCACCCTGCTGATGGCAGCTCTCCCAAGTGAGTGCTCGCATTGAGGAAAGGCCCGGGGACAGCCTTGCCACCAGAATCACTCAGTCCTACTCTGCTGAGTGAGACTCAACTCTTAGAATTATGATTTCTAAGTGACTCCTTGGATACAGTGTCCCTAAAGTAAATTCAACTTTACTAAAAAAGCAAAAAACCCCATCAAACAAACAAACTTTCTTTCTCCCCCAAATCTGATCCTAGGCAATTTATTTAACCTATCAGAGGTGGGTTTTTTTTTTCCTCCCAGATGCAAAAGGAGATAAATATTTCATCAGATTTTTCTAAAAGATTAAATGCTGTAACACATGTGAGGCACTCAGCGCAGTGTCCTGCCCAGTGTAAATCCTCAGAATATGCTATTCCTTATTATCATCAACGTTATTATTTTATCCCAAGCCCTCTTGCCATTCTTTTTTGGCAGGATGTGGGTGTAATTAACAGATAAAGAGTAAAAATAGACTTGTCAGGAAACACATTCAATTCTTACATTTCATCTTAACCGAAAGGTTAGACTTTAGGGTTAAGGTGGTTCTTAATCTTTAGTATTTAGTTTTTAAACTTAAAACCCAGCTTGTTGGGCCAGCCTCAGAGCTTCTGATTTGTTTGGTCTGGGCGGGGCCCGAGTATGGGCATTTCTGACAGATGTGCAGGTGATGTGATACTGCTGGTCCAAGGACACACTTTGAGAATCACTGAGTTTGAGGATAGATTTGACATGCTGTAGAATGTAATATCTTCCTGTGTTCTGTAGCCAAGAACACAGGAAGATATTACTGATTCAGAGCTGTGGGGAAAACAACAGAATGACAGGCAGGTGTTTGGAAAATAGGACTCATTCAGCCCTGACAGCATGAAGGCCCTTGAGCACAGAGTCAGAGCAATCAGTCTCGAAAAGTCAAAAGAGACTGAGAGACTAGATGGAAAAGAACAGCCCTCACACTGGGACCCCTGAGTGTGTCCCTGGGAATTTGTAGACAGACATGGCCAGGAGGCTGGAAGTGTCATGTTCAGTTGATACGTGACAATTGCCATTAATGTGAAGTATCCTGCTAAGGGTGGGAAGCTGGAGTTGACAGATAGCAGCAAGGAAAGCCTGGGAGAGAAGTGAGGAAGTGTGTCTGTGTGAGACACCCCCACAGCTGCTCCTGGGCCCTTTGCACAACTTCTACAATTTGCACAGTGGCTAAAGGGAGATGGATGAGGAAACAGGCTGAAGGAGAGAACAAGGGAGTAGATAATAATATTTGAAAATATTTTTTTCAGTTTTAATATTTTTCATTGGAGTATAGTTGATTTACAATGTTGTGTTAATTTCTGCTGTACAGCAAAGTGATTCAGTTATACATATATATATTCTTTTTTAAAATATTCTTTTCCATTATAGTTTATCATAGGATATTGAATATACTTCTTTGTGTTGTACAGTAGGACCTTGTTGTTTATCCATTCTATATATAATAGCTTACATCTGCTAACCCCAGCCTCCCACTCCATCCTTCCCCCAACCCCCTTCCCCTTGGCAACCACCAGCCTGTTCTCTATGTCCTGTTTTGTAGATAGGTTCATTTTGGTCATACTTTAGATTCCATATATATGTGATATCATATGGTATTTGTCTTTCTCTTTCTGACTTACTTAGTATGATAAGCCCTACTTGCATCCATGTTGCTGCAAATGGCATTATTTTGTTCTTTTATATGGCTGAGTAATATTCCATTGTATATATGTACCACATCTTCTTTATCCATTCATCCATTGACGGACATTTAGCTTGTTTCCATGTCTTGGCTATTGTGAATAGGGCTGCTATGAACACAACGGGTGCATGTATCTTTTTGAATTATAGTTTTGTCTGTATATATGCCCAGGAGTGGGATTTCTGGATCATATGGTAATTCTATTTTTAGTTTTCTGAGGAACTTCCATACTGTTTTCCTGAGTGGCTACACCAACTTACATTCCCACCAACTGTGTAAGAGGGCTCCTTTTCTCCACACCCTCTCCAGCATTTGTAATTTGTAGACTTTTTAAAAAATTTTATTTATTTATTTATTTATTTTTGGCTGAATTGGGTCTTTGTTGCTGTGTGCGGGCCCTCTCTAGTTGCGGCGAGCGGGGGCCACACCTCGCTGAGGTGTGCAGGCCTCTCACTGTGGCGGCCTCTCCTGTTGAGGAGCACGAGCTCTAGGTGTGCGGGCTTCAGTAGTTGTGGCTTGCGGGCTCAGTAGTTGTGGCTCACTGGCTCTAGAGCGTAGGCTTAGCAGCTGTGGCGCCCGGACCTAGTTGCTCCACAGCATGTGGGATCTTCCTGGACCAGGACTCCAACCCATGTCCCCTGCACTGGCAGGCGGATTCTCAACCACTGAGCCACCAGGGAAGCCCAGTGTTACTTGTAGACTTTTTAATAATGGCCATTCTGACCAGTGTGAGGTGGTACCTTGAAAATATTATTGATGAGTGTGCTTCCATTAAGGCCAGGAAAGTAAAATTATAAGAAGTTGTGCTTTTGATTTAAATAAAATATTTAAACTTAAAATAACATTGTGGGGATTCCCTGGTGGCGCAGTGGTTGAGAGTCCACCTGCCGATGCAGAGGACACGAATTTGTGCCCCGGTCCGGGAAGATCC
Organism: Neophocaena asiaeorientalis asiaeorientalis; assembly: GCF_003031525.2. NCBI lineage: Eukaryota > Metazoa > Chordata > Mammalia > Artiodactyla > Phocoenidae > Neophocaena > Neophocaena asiaeorientalis. The sequence goes on along the minus strand of NW_020172142.1, from coordinate 457,971 downwards.
CACATGCCGCAGAGTGGCTGGGCCCGTGAGCCATGGCCGCTGAGCCTGCGCGTCCGGAGCCTGTGCTCCGCAACGGGAGAGGTCACAACAGTGAGAGGCCCGCGTACCACAAAAAAAATAAAATAAAAAAGTAACATTGTGAGTTTAACATACATGCTTTTCAATTTTTCACTATTTTTTCAGATATTTTAATATGCTAGAAAAATTATCATTAAAAGTACATAAGAATATTATGTAGGGGGATAAATATTTCCTTTTGTCTCAGTCTCCAATCAGAGGCTTTTACTAGATCCTGTCTTTAGTCAAAATTTGTAAATTTTGATAGAAAATACTTTATAATAACTATAAATGGAATATAACCCTTAAAAATTGTGAATCACTATATGGTACATCTGTAACATAATATTATATATCAACTATACTTCAATGAAAATTTTTATATTTTGTTCTTTATGAATTTTTGCATTAATTTTGATTTTTAAACATATTACATGAAAGTATTTATCTTGATTATTCGATTTTGGTCACTCCCTTAAATTTTACGCTGGAGGCGAGTGCCTTGCTTACCTGACCCTAACTCGGCCCTGATAGGGCAGCCCCGTGTGTTGGCACTTTGACACTAGGGTTCCGTGGTGGCAGAGGAGTGCCGGGGGGACACAATTGTGCTCGTGGAAGGGGGAAAAGTGCCCAGTGAAGCAGATGATCCCAGCAGGAGAGGGTGGCGCCCGGGGAGTACAGTGGTGGTACCCAGGGGAGTATAGTGATGAATGCAGCGCCTATAATACACTGATGATGAGGAACAGCGGAAAAAAAGTAGAAAAAAAAATCCATGGATGTCATGGGTTAGTTGTTGAAACTTGTGCCCTTAGAGACTCCCAGGAATCCATGGGGGTGGGTTGTGGAGAGGAGCTTTGAAGGAGGCTGAGGTCCTGCATTGGTAGTTAGGGATAAAAACCAATGAAGCACCATCACCCAAGGAAGGTCTAAATAAGAAGACATCTCTGAGATGGTCTGGAGGTGGATGTGTCAGGGAATGCTCTGTCCCTTCCAGGACTTTCCAGCTGTCATTCACAGGACTTGGGCACAGCAGCCTCCTCTTTGCAGTCACTCTGGCCTGGGCAGGATCTGCCCAGCTGTCCCTACCTGTCCCTTAAGAAGCCCTCCCCAGAATTGATGCCACTAGTCCTGACCTGGCCCTGAACTCTCCCATCTCTGAGGCTGTCTGTGTGGGCCTCGGCTCCACACTTACACTTGATTTATTCCTCTCTGTCCGGTTCAGCGAGTCTGACTGATACTCAACCAGGCAATTGTCAGGCCTGGGGGAAGGGGGAGCGAAATGGTTTCTTTTAGTGTCGGCTGTTCGGAGGCAGGGATAAATGTCATTTGAATATGGCTTTTCTTTTGCTTTCTTATTTGTAAAGCTGATTGGGACTTACTTTCACTTGTCAGAATCAACTTGAAGTAAGAGAATTTAACTGCATTTATTTGAAGAGCTGCTGTCCTGCTATAGCTGCAGCAATTTGCACTCTGAACCAAGCTTGTCCAGAAGGGAAATCTTGCATCCTCCCTGTGCTACTTTGTGTGATCTAGGGACTGAGACAGCAAAGAAAAGGCAGTCAGCACATATGGATTCTTCTCCCAGTCACATCACTCTATGTACGGCCTTGAACACGTTCATCTTTCTGCATCTCACTTCCCGCACCCTCAGAATACAAATGATCACAATTTCCTACAACCAGACTTCCAGGGACACACAGTTAGTTGCATTGGATATTGCCTCACCTCCCATGTCCTGACATATTGAGGTGTGCCAGCTTTGCTGTGATAACATCTTCACATTTGTATTTTTAAAAAGCGTAATTTCCTTTTTGGCTTATTCATCTGTCTGATTAATGGTAACATTATGTTATATAATGAGGTGTCTTCCCTTTAAGTTCCAAGCTGGTTGTTGGAACAAGAAGATGATCTGATTACTGTTTATATTAACCAATTCCGGACTTGGCTATAATAAACACACAGTGTACTACTGTGAACATTAAAAGGCAAGGACTTTGCAAGGACTTTGTGAGTGGTTAAAGATACTGTGAAAACGTCACTGTTTGTTCATAGTAGATTGGAGCTGCTGGGGCTGCCATGTAATTAATAATACCTGCTGGTTCATGAACGCCTCCTATGTGCCTGCCATGGAGCCAGGTCTTTTTAGTCCTCAAAACTAAATTACGAGACAACTCTTCTTTTACGAAAACAAAAACTACATAGCTCGTCAATGGTGAAGGCAATATCCTCTTTCTCTTTTTGACTGTTAATTTTCTTTAAGTAAAAAAATTTAATAGATGCGTCATGGAGTTTAAAATGTAAGCCTCCTGCTCACCCATGTTTACCATCCATCCAGTTCCCTTCCCCAGAGGCAAACAATGCTGTCAGTTTCTTGTGCACCTATGCACACACATGACAGTCCTCCCCAAAGTGTTCCCCTAGGCTTTCTTCTATACAAATGGTAGGACTTCTCTGCACTGGCTGTCCCACAACAACACATCCTAGAGATCATCCTGTATCATAAATATAGAGCCTCCTTATTCCCGTTTAGGGGTGTACTATAATTTATTTGACCTGTGCCCTATTGGTTGTCATTTAAAATTTTTCCTAATTTGCTTTTACATCAGCGTGGCAGGGAATGGCCTTTACACACACACATCTACACACACACACACACGAAGGGAGCAGAACGTTTGTTAGGAAAGAATTGGGGAATCTTCTCTCTAAAGGATCTAGGCAGGATTTTGAAGAATGTGCTATCCCTTTACTGTGAAATGGTAGGCAGAATATTCTGCAAATCATCACATTAGCTCCCGTCTGTGTGTGGGTATGAGTGCATGCTTCAGAATATTCATGAGGACGCAGGGCACTCTTACAGTGCACTACTGTTTATAAAGCACTTACTTAGAAAAGGACCTACAGATAAACTGAGGGTGCTAAGGAGGAAAGGAAGAAATTGGTCCTTTCTTTTTTTAAAAAAAAAAAATTAATTAATTAATTTTTGGCTGCGTTGGGTCTTCGTTGCTGTGCGGGGGCTTTCTCTAGTTGTGGCGAGCGGGGGCTACTCTTCATTGCGGTGCGTGGACGTCTCATTGCGGTGGCTTCTCCTGTTACGGAGCATAGGCTTTAGGCGCGCGGGCTTCGGTAATTGTGGCACATGGGCTCGGTAGTTGTGGCACGCGGGCCCTAGAGCGCAGGCTCAATAGTTGTGGCGCACGGGCTTAGTTGTTCCGCGGCATGTGGGGTCTTCCTGGACCAGGGCTCGAACCCGAGTCCCCTGCATTGCAGGCAGACTCCTAACCACTGCGCCACCAGGGAAGCCCAAGAAATTGGTTCTTTTTTGCCGACTGCCAAGTAACTGCAGCCTCTGTGGATGGGTCCATTTCTTCCAGACAAATGCATGTGTGCAAAATTCTGCTTACACTTTCCTGGAATGGATTGCATCAGAAATGGGTTCTCTTCACATATGTGGGGCATAATGCAAACTTTGAAAAGGCACATGCCTTTTCTTTTTTCATGGAAAAATCAGTGGCCACTTCTTACAAAAATGGGAACACATTTATATTCTGCAAATCAAAGACAAGTTAATGTACTTCTGTTCAAACGTAAATCTCAAAAGAAAAAAAAAAGGCTGATGTTGTCCTTTGACTTGAAAAGCAAGTTGAAATCCTAGAGTGGTCTCTGACAGGAACTAATGCAAGCCACCTGACCTGCCAAGCTATTAAGAGTGGTCATTTTGGGGGTGAAAGTGCTAGGAGCTCTGACTTCAAGGGAGCAGAGTAATGAGCTCAGATCAGAGTCTGCAGGGCTGCTTGGAGAGTTAGAGTGGATGAGGAACAGCGGAATTCTTTAACAGTTCTGGCTGAGCTCCTCTAGCCACATTTCTATTCTCATTAAGTCATCGAGCTCATCTTGGGCAAGGTCTGTACCACCTTCGTTGTCCATGCTGTCGATAGCGGATCGCGAATCCCCTTTCCAGTGTCCCAGTTTGAGCAGAAGGGACCCCCAACTGGTTTCTGCCGTGTTCCCAGGCCTCTGCAGATTTCCCTCTACAGAGAAACTCAGGAGGCTCTGGGCGCCACGCTGCAGGACGTGTCCTTCAGGGATGGAAATCGTGTGCATTCGCTACCAATCCCCACCTCCAGAGTGGGATCCTGGCCAAAGATCTTGTGTGTGTAGGTGGTGGTGGTGGGGATTTTATTTTAGCATTATCCAGCATGGTGGACTTCAGATCTCCTCCATCTGTATAGAGCCCAAAATATCTCTCAAGAGAAGCCTTGAATACATTGCATAAATTGCTTTTAGAGGGGCTTGTAACAAAATTCTCACCAAAATTGAAACCGCTGACTAGGATTCAACTAAGCACCCCAAAACCCAGCCTTTAGAAAGTCTGTTGATTTTTGAGTTCTTGAGAGCATCACAGTGCAGAGGGTAAACTACGGAGCCAGCCTGCCTAGTATAAATCCCAACTCCTCCACTTTCTAGCAAGTTCCTTAATCTTTCTTTTCTTACTTGCCACATCTGTAAAATGGGTGCAATATACTTGCTTTATGGAGTTACGAAGGTATCTGAGTGCTTAGAACAGTAATTCATTACAGAATAAGCTCTCAGTAATGTTAGCTATTGTACCGAAAAATTATTTCCTATTTCTATAAGCTTTTTTTGTTGGCTGTTGGTAGTGGGGTCTATGTGCAAAAAGGCAGTGACTCAAGGCGGAACCTCTGAAGAAGTTGAAAGCTCCATGGCAACAGATGAGCCTTTTTTCTGGGTGCTGGCAGGGCCACTGATACCAAGCCACAGTGATAGGGAAAGCAAGGAGTTAGGACGATGGCTGGGGTGCTTTGCTTCACCCAAACAGTACACTGGGGGCCTTGCCAAGCAGCACAGATGCTGCCTCTCAGAGTGCCCACATTTTTCTTACAGTTTTCATTTTGCCTGGCAAAGAAAGCGTTTATCCTTTCGAAGATGTTGATGTCTTTTGCCCTATGCTCTCAACCCTACTGCTCTGAGATGGGGGCTCTGGGAGACTCTGCTGGGCCGAACCCCATTTCCCAGGATGCCCTCCTAGCAGCTCACCTGAGGCTGGTCCGGACACCCCTCTATTCAGTCCTTGGCATGAAATCATGCAGAAATTTTGTACTCGGATGGCCACCCCTGTTGCCAGAGCTGACACAGACCCATTAAAAACAATCTTTGATTTCTTCAGTCACTTAGATGAGGGTTTTGTTGGAGGGGAGTGGAACTTATGTACTCAAAGTCATTTGCAGAGATTCCCCCATTAGTTTATCATGCTGCCTTTGTCATGTGCTCGATGTGATTTCATCCTCACAGGACCTCCCTTATTCCATGTGAGGATTCAGTCCTGGGAGATGCACTTTATGTCAGAGGAGAGACATGGAAAGATACTAGCCTAGAGCTCCAGAGAGCTGGGTTCCCTGCCCACCTCTGTCACACAGTGGCTGTGTCCCTAGGCTCAGATCACTTCCCTTCTCTGACATTAGTTTTCTTACCTGAGGCACTCCATGAACCCAACCTTCAAAGTTGGAACATACGTTGAGGGATTGACTGCCATCTGGGGTGTATCCAGAGGTGGAATGACCCCAGATAACCTGTGGAGGCCAGCCTTTGAAGGGTCAGTGGTCACAGATGTTGTCCAGGGTTGGAGTTTGTGTGTGTGTGTGTTTGTGTGTGTGTGTGTGTGTGTGTGTTGGAGGACTGGGGAAGAGGGAGAGGGGTGAAGTGTTGTGTTGTACAGCCTCTATGTGTGTGAGAGAAACGGGCGAGAGTATACATGTGAGAGAACCAGAGAGAGACACTGTGGATATCGCTTCTATGCTTCTATGTGTGAGAGAAGGAAGGTGGGGAGAGAAGAGGGCAGGGGAAAGGGGAGGAGGGACTGTGGAGAATTCGAGAGCATATTGTGAGTGTGTGAGGGAAAAAGGGAACAGGGAGAGGGAGAGAGCAAGGACGAGAGGGAGGCAGAGAGGGTATGTGGTGTGTGTGTGTGTGTGTGTGTGCGTGGCAGCTGTGACCAGTGGCTGGACTGTACACACAGCCCCTGCCTACACAGTTCTCAAAAGCCTCCCCAGGTTTCCCGGAGAAGCTCTGCCAGGGGCTTTGGGGAATTTTCTCCTCTCACTGGCTCTAAAGCAAGGCTGGATTCTCTCAGTCTGAGGATGCAGGATCAGGAGGCCCCCCAAGGTCCTGCCCCTCTGGCAGGACCTGATTTCTGGCTCTGGGTATCTGAAAGCCTGGCTCTGTGCTGGAGGAAATCATCCCCACTTGGGAGCTGGGGTTCCTCAGAGCAGCACAGCTTGTGTGGGCAGCAGCTGGAAGCTGATTCATCCTCCCTGCTCAGGGAGGGAGGATGCCAGGGTCTGTTTACAGCTCTAGGCCTGAGGAAGTCATCCCAGAAGGGGTGTGAGGGAGGAGGAATCAGGCTCTATCCTTGTGAGGGACAGTGACAGCGCTGGACCACTCCAGTTTGGAGGAGGTGTGAGGTCAGTTTGGGAAACTGTAAAAGGAGCTTGTAGTGGAAATCTTCCTCTCAGAGTCTGGCACCCATTCATCCTCTTCCTGACAAAACAGTACCCCAAATATTTGGGGAAACACCTCTCCCCACTCCCAGGCTCCAAGAGTGGGTCTGGCTCTAATCAGGTGTCTTCCCCTCCTCCCAGCCACAGTGATTAGATCGGGGACGGACAGATGAACCCAAATCACGCCAGTGCGAGCCATGCCTAGGACTCTGTTCAACCCTTGCAAGTGGGGTGGTTTTTAAGGATGTGTGGTTGAGAGAAGGGAGAGGTTACAGTTCTGGCCGGCATCCTGCTATTGTGAGAAGTTTGAAACTGCAGCCCACCAGCAGAAAGCAATGGAAAGGAAAGAAACTGAGTTCTGAAGGTAAAGTTTAAACTCTGGATCCAGCAGTACCTGAAGCCACACTACTCTTGAACATTTTTCATTACATAGCTAATAGGTTCCCTTTTCTTTAAGTCAAGTTGGGTTGGGTTTTCTATCCCTGGTGATCCATGAAAGCCTGGCTGAAACAGTGGTAAATGGGATTCCCAAACCCCTACTGAGAACCAACAATGTACTGGGCAGGTACAGTGACAGGTGCTGGGGGAGGAGGTGATTAAACACAAGGCTTCTGTCCCTGGGGTCTCCCAGTCACCAGAGAAGGCAGATGTCTGAATGAGGAGCCAACACCTCAGCGACAGATGTCCATGTGCTACAGAGGAGAGGAGCTGACAGTCTTAATCCAGAGCCCAGACGGGAAGGCCAGTGGGGGACGGAGGAGTGAGGACATAGGGTTGTCACTGGGTAACAAACACCAGCTTTAGAAACAGAAGGACCAAGCCTTTGATGCCAACACAACCTCTCCGAGTCTTCATTTATTCACCTGCAAAAGGGGGAGTCTTATCTCATAGTTTTGTTGTAAGAATTAAACATTTAATCAGCCACTCGAGACATATTTGCTGAGCACCTGTTATGTGCCAGAAACTGTGAACAATATGGTATGCAAAACAGAGAGGGAGCTTATACTCCAGTGGGGTAAGCATCAGAACAAGAGCCTGGATCATGAGTGAGTGGGACAGGGAGGGACTGGGGTGGGAGAGGAGTATCAACAAACACAAACTTGCTTGATGACAATCTGTGACCATGGAGGGGAGGTCTGGAAGCAGAATAAGATTTGAACTTGTGAAGAGGGAGGCAGGGGGCAGGATTCCAGGTGGAGAGAGACCCCCATTATGAAGGCAGGGGGGAAAGGAAGGAGGGAGCTGGAAGAGCAGGTGGGACCGACCCTGTGGGCCTTTGTGGGATGTTGAGTTTTGTCTTTATTTTAAGAGCCAAAGAAAACATGGATGGGTTGCCTCTGGATAATTAAGAGTTTGAAGCAAATTGTTGTCACTGGTTTTGCGTTCAACTGCAATGCTGTTATGGCCAAGTTGAGAATAGAAATTAAGAGAGAAGCGAACTGTGATAAGCAGGGCATCTCACCTCTGTTGGGGCAATGCCGTGAACAAGGGCGGCAGCAGCGGTGATGGTGCAGGGTTATCCCCATGCTGGGCAGGAGCTGCTGGTGAGGAACTACAGACTTGCTTCCACTGTCCTCTCAGAGGGCCAGAGGGACCAGGCCCAGGCCTCCATTCCAGGGGTGGGCGTGGTCACTGACTACAAAGCTGTGATGCACCAAGGGGCCTGGACCTCCTGAGACATGAAGCCCATTAGCAGACTAAACTTCCGGGGGGTGGGGAGCATGTGAGACAGCGTTGTCTCTGGGAGCTGGCGGTGGTGGCCTCTGCTCCCAAGTAAGCGGAATGGGACAGTGGAAAGATGCTGGATTTCAACATCAAATAAGCTGGGTTCCCAGTCCAGGCTCAGTGCCTTGTCAGCCACATGACTTTGAGCAGGTCTCTGAGCACATCTCCTACCCTGTAAATCGAGGCTAATTCCTGCCTTGCAGGCTTTCTGGGGATTTGGGGAGTTAACACAGACAACATGCCTCCCTCTCAGGAAGCGGACTGTGACTTTCACTTCACTTTTCCAGTCCTTCTTGGGGTTCTGGATGACTAGTGTGGGCCACATGTGACAAGACAGCCCCAAGGCAGCCCCAGGCACCGCTGAAAGCATCCCAGAGTAGAATACCCTGAGCGGCCATAAGGACTTGCCTGTGTAAATAAAATTCCACTGGGAGAGGGGTTTGGGGAGACATGCCCACCCCATATGGCACATGGTGAATGCCTTTCACAGCCTTTCCTGGCAGCTGGCTGTGATCAAGGGGAAAAAGAGAGAGAGCCCAGGAGGGGTACAGAGCATCTAGGAGGGGAGGACATCTTTGGGGGCTTTGGGGTATTGACCACGGACAGGTAGCAAAGACCCCAGGCAGGGTCTCTGAATCAAGAGTTAGTGGCAGCGACTTCCCTGGCGGTCCAGTGGTTAAGACTTGGTGCTTTCACTACTGAGAGTCAGGCTTCAATCCCTGGTCAGGGAACTAAGATCCTGCAAGCCAATGGTGCAGCCAAAAAAAATAAAGAGTTAGTGGCAGTTTCCATTTGCAGTAACAGGGATGGGATGGACCTAGGGATTATCATACTAAGTGAAGTAAGTCAGACAAAGACAAATATCATTTAGATTCCATATGTGGAATCTAAAATCTGATACAAGTGAACTTATTTATAATACAGAAACAGACTCACAGACATAGAAAACAAAGTTATGGTTACCAAAGGGGAAAGAGGGGGGAAGGATAAAATAGGAGTTTGGGATTAGTAGATATACACACTATATACAAAATAGACAAACAACAAGGACTTAATGTATAGCACAGGTAACTATATTCAGTATCTTGTAATAACCTATAATGGGAAAGAATCTAGAAAAAAGATATATAACTGAATCACTTTGCTGTACACCTGAAACTAACACAATATTGTAAATCAATTATAGTTCAATAAAAATAAATAAATAAACAACAACAACAAAAGAGTTAGTGGCAGTTTCAAAACCCCCCTTTGCAGTCTCATAGTGGTAATAGCCACGTCCTCAGAACAGCACAGACAAGCAGGTCGGGGAATGGGAATCTAAACACACAGGGCACAAAAGACACAGCAAGAACAGAGTCTACTGCAAGGCTTACAGAGCCTCAGATGAGCCATTTATAGCTTCTGAAATGCATCTTAATGTGTCTCTTTGCAATGCCATCTCTTTCCAGGCAAGTTCAATCCTTGGCACCATTACCAGGGTGAGAGTGGAAGGTGCAGACTTCCCTGGCCAATGTTAGCATGAAATCTTCCTTCTGGGTGGTTCTGGGAAGAGTAGAAACAATTAACACAGAGCCTTTATCTTGTTTAAACTCCCCTTCCTCTACTCAGTCCTTGATGCCGCTAAGAATCCTGCAGTCTAATTTGTAGATCAAGCATGTTATTAGATGTGAGAATTAGAAGTGACAAGCAAAATGCCCCATGCCATGATGCTAATACTCATTAAACCATCCTTTTCTATTTTAGAGAAAATACAAGCTCACTAAGAATATATTTAGTGATTGTCTGCTAAAATATGCTCCTAGTGATTTAAATCAAACACGGGGAGGTCTGGGTTGTCCTTGATTTGTCACATGGCCATTAAAACCACGGATGCAGAGAAACACTATATTCTTTAATTTTAAAAAGTGGCTGGCACCAGAAGGAAAGGTTTCACGAGGATGGAGCATCTGGATCTGGATCAGGAAGCCTAAACTCTGGGGTCTCACCCTAACAGCCAGACCCTCCTCTAACCTGGTCTCTCCGTTGGTGGCAGCCCCCTACATTGGCCCAGTTGGGGAGATCCCGGGGAGACCAGGCCAGAGGGCCTCACCAAGACCTGGATGAAGGCTCCAGAGCCACAAAGGAGAGGTGAACACAGAGAGAAACTTTGGCTGGATCAGCTCCTACTAAGAACCACCCGTTCCCTGGGGGAGGTGCAATGTGTACCAGCTTACTTGGGAGCACACTAGCTTACCTGAAGTTCACACCTGGGAAACCACAACCAAAAGGAAGAAGATGAATCCTCTTCACTGTTTCCTGAAGGCTCACCTCTGCTCCACCCGAGTGTCTGAGCATTTGTGTGGCACCTACTTAAGCCTCCACAGACCCACCACACTAGAATGCAACTCAACATGGCACGTCCTCCACAGACATCAGACAGGAAGCCTACACCAATGGAGGTGGAACACTGCCACTGAGAAATGAAAGTCATAGGTACCTGTGCCACATATGATGTCACCTTGTGGCCTTTTATTTCTGAAGGACATTTCTGAAATGGCTCTAGGCAGGGAAGTGCATAAGCCAGCAGGTTTGACAGATGATGAGTTAAAAATGAATGAAGCTGGTCAGCTGAGTTAGGTTTTCATTTCCTAAACTTGAAACCTTATCCTGTAATACTTATAGGTGACTTGCTCTTGGAGACTGGAAACCAGCAGAAATGGTGACAGGACAATTCTGGCTGGTCTACAAGGAGAGCGGACTCTCTCCACTGCCTTCAGCCTCATGCCCCACACCAGGTAGGGACAGGTCATATGCAAAGGCAGACTCCCCTTTTTCCCAACCATCTTGGGGAGTTACACTGCCCTCTAAGGCCAAGATCATGATGCTGTCTGAACACAATCACCGCCCTTCATGACATCAGCAAATTTCAGCACTGAGCATTGGGCCAGCTCCTCACTGGCTAGCCCCTAGGCTCTTTGAGGAATGTGTCACAGGGGTCCCTAATCACTGTCAACTGTCAGTCTCTCAGGAGGGGCCCAGAAAGGTCAGGGATTTGGCACAAGTTCTCAAAGCTTACCAAGCAAGAAAACAGTCTGATTAGAAATAAAGCTGAGTATATTGATTTTTCTTGATGAAATTTTGAATGCAACAAGTATTCATGGTGTGTTTTTCAGCATCCAGTAACACCACATGAGGCACTTTTTAGTAAACCCTTGAGAAAGAGATTGTCCCAAGGTCAAAAATCAAAGGATGGAGAGAAGCACTTTTACATTATTATTAGAGGTGCACATGGTCTCAGAAGTGACCTTCCTTGACTTTGTCCCATTGAAACAAACTCACAGGCTCTCACACATCCACATACACCTTGGCCTGAAGATCCTGTATATAATTTTAGAGAAGAAAACAGAAATTGACAGAAAGTGGTTTTTAGCGAAGCAAATACAATTCTGCATAAACATTGCCAAGGCCCTTGTAATACAATAAGCCCAGAAACATCCAACAAAGAGGAGCATGTTCTTTGGAACTAATGTATAAAAGCTTTATGATGATGATGACATTCCTGAGACTCTCATAAAAATTCTAACTTCCATGTCCCCTTTTAGCTTTGTTTATTTGTTTTGGGCCCTTGTTAGGGTTGATTTTTTTGAGCTGCAGACAAATCTAATGGCCACTTCTAGCATTGTGGCATACTCCAAATATATCTAGGACCAAAATTTTCCTGCTACATGAATACATCTCAGTCTCAGGCCCAGAAGCATCTCCGAGTCTTAAGAACCTGCATGGAAAGCTACTAAGCTCAAAGATGGCTTTTGAGGGCTCCCAATGAAAAAGGACAACGTTGTAACAACTTCTGCAAACATCAGTTTTTTTCAGCTACAAAATTGGAATACTGGCTCCACGTATCTCATGGGTGGCTGAGAGGTTAAAACAACATAATGCAACCAAAAAATGCTTCTTCAATTTAATAAGGTCTGGCTGCATCCTTCTTAATGACCTAGACCTGAGTTTCAGGCATTAAGATGCTCTCAGACACAGGATGCTTTCAGGTCTTCTGGCTCACCCGTCAGGGCCTTTGCACCGCCTCTCGGTGCTCTCCCAGCACTTATACCATCTCCGTATGGTTACGGTTGGGACTTTCCTGTCTTCCATATTAGACTCTGAGCTCTTGCAGGGCAGGGACCTCTTCCTGTTGTTCTTGGAGACACCCTTTTCCACTCAAGCCACTGCTATGCTGGGCAGGCTTGTTCCAGCTGCGGGGAGCTGACTGTGAGCGCCTCTCGCCAACTCAGTGATAATACGTCGATAGCTCAAAAACGTATATGGTGGGAGTATTTACACTATGGAAATTGGCAAATACTACAAATCAAGCCTTCTTTATCCCTGGAGAGCCGGTTGTCAAAAATTCACCAGGACACCACTGACTCCAGGCCAGCTTTCTCACCTCATCCTTTTAACCTGACACATTCATGCTGGACAAATGTTCTCTGCAACAGAACCAAAATCTAGCATGTCACGACACCCTCCCTTCTTGAAGCAGATGTTTCAGTTTGTACTCTCAGTTCTATGATCTACTTGTCTGGCTTACTCCCCAGTGATGGCAACAATAGCAACCATAATAATAGCTAACATCTATTGGTACTTATTACGGGCCGGCTGCTGGGCTGAGCCCTGGCAGACCCCTTTCAATGAGTCTTGTCCACAACGCTGTGAGGCTGGCACTGTGTTACACTCATCTGGACCAGGAGGAAAGCGAGGCTTTGGATCCTTGCCCACAGGCGGGCAGGGCCAGCATCAGAACCCAAACCAACTCAGCCACATCACCCCTCTGTCACAGCCACACTGGGTCACTTGCCCTGCTACCCTCCTGTGGACCTTCTCCCCATGGTCATGTCTGTGCATGTCCAGCACTAGTCGCTGTGTTTCTGTTTTCATCCATGTAGCAGTGGTATGAGGGGAGTTCGTTGATTATGCTTTGTGGCACCTTATGAATTCCCTAACAGCCCCCAGTTTTCATCCTGGACTCAGGGTGTGGGCTGGCCCCCGTTGTCCCACCCTAGAGCCCTGAATGCCAACCGGCCTCAGTGCCCACAATGAGATTCCCTTGCTGCTACACTCTTCCTTCTGGATTGAGGCTCCCAGAGGCCACAACTGTCCACATCGCTTCTCTGAACCTGGCTTTGAGAACAGTCACTGGAGGTCCACTGCAGTAGGCACAGGGCTGCCTCGGTAATTACTCCCAGCACTACCCTAAACCAGCAAAAGCTCTATTTGATGGATAGTAGACTTGGGAACAGAGAGCTAGTATGGGGCCAGGCCAGGGTTTCAGCCAGGTGTGTATGATAGCAGGGGCTGGCATTCTTTCCACAACACCAGAGGTCCTGAGTGTAAACCAGGGGACAGGCCTCTGGATGGCCAGGGGAGCCAATTCCCACTGCCATCTCCCAGCCCCTGGCCCACAAAGCAGCAGGACCTGCCCTGGTGACCCTCTGGAGGGGCCCTGCAACTCATTCTCCCGTCCCAGCCCCTGGCAAGCAGGACCCTGCTATGGGTTGAGCTATAGCCCGCTCCTGTGCTGGAGAGGGCCTGCCCAAGGCATGAAATCCCCACGGCCACAAAGGTCTCATCCCTCCAAAGGCAGCCTCCACGCAGTGAAAAGCAAGCTGTTTAACTTGCTTTTCAGCTCACTAGGGAACCATAATCCATTCCTCCTGGGTCATTGTGGACATCCTGCTTTGATTGCACCCTTTATATTTTTAGTTTTAAGTTTTCTGACCTCCGTAGTTTCAGTTGAGAAATCTGTCGTCACCTGAACTGATCTTCCCTTATAAGAAATATATTGTTTATTTCTGGCTGCTTTCAAGATTTTTAATTTTTTCTTTAGTTTTTAAAAGTTTAATTATTATGTATCTTGCTATGGATCTGAATGTCTTTGGTTTTCCGAGTTGTGTGTTTATTTTTCCAAGTTGTGTGTTTATTTTGGTTTTCCAAGTTGCATGTTTATTTTTCAGGGTTTCAAGGACATATTCTGGCATTATTCTCAGAGAATGACCTTTTCTCCTCAAAATCAGCCAGTGAATTTATTTGGTTTTTATTTCCCTGGAGCAGCTTCTAATTTTCTCCACTCATGCTTAAAAAAATCCTCTACTGCAATAAAAAGTGTAGCTGGAATACTTTTATGAGTGTGATTAGAAATGATGTCCTTGTCACAGGAGGTGCCATCCTCTGGCATAACTGCAGGGACTCGGCATGGCTTCCCAGCTGTGCCATCAGAGCTGGAGCCATCAGAGCCAGGGGCTGTGGCCCGCACGTCGTTATAGTAAAAGAAATTAAAGTTCTTATCACCAGAGCCTTCTAACCATGGGACAGACACCATGGTGGGCACAAATCATCCTTCTCTAATCCTTTAGCAACCTTCTAAGCCCAGTGTCATGTATTCGCATTTTTCAGATGAGGAAAATGATGCTCAGAGATGCTTAGCAACTGGCCAGTAGCCACATAGCTGTTAAGTGGAAGAGCCAGTGTAAATGTGCCAGTAAATTTTTAAAAATTATTTTATGGCAGTATTGCTTACCTATAGTAAAGTGCACTCATCTTAAGTGTCACAGTGAATGTTTACATATGTGCACACACGTAAGATCACCACTTAAGTCAATGTATAGAACATTCTAATCACTCCAGGAGGCTTGCTGGGTCCCCTCCCATTCAGTAGCCCCTTTTACTCCCAAGGGCCATCACTATTCTGGTTTCTCTCATCATAAATCAGTTTGACCATTTCAGAACTCTACATCAATGGAATCATACAGTATGTGCCATCTGTATCTGTCTTCTTTGGCTTAACATCCATGGTGTTCATCCATAGCGTTGCGTGTATTGACAGTTTCTTCTTTTTCATTCTATCTGATAACACACAGTGACATGACATAGCCTACCTACTGAATGGTGTATTATTTTCCCAAAAGTTAGAGATATAAGCTAAATTGATTAGAAGCAATAAAAAATTTTTAGTGCTTTATGATTGTACCTGAAAGGCACAGCTGACAAAAGTTATTCAGCTTATTTGGAATTCATTACACTTCCTGAGTTTACAAGGCCATTCCTAGATGTCTCTTGAAGAGTCTCATTTTAGAGGTTAAACAAATCATCTGAAGGACACACAGTCCCAGAAAATGCAGGTGTCTTCGTGTGGTTTAATTTGAATGAGGCTCTGGAAGCTACTTGACTGGGGAGTTGGGGGTCCCTGGGTCAATTATTTAGAAAAAAATGAAATACTCTTTTCTTAATTATCTCATATATTCACTTATACTAGTGTAGACTATAAGCCTTTTCAGTTCTTTCCTTACCAACAAATTCATAAATACTCCCCTGACAGGGCTGCCTTTGAATTGCAGAAGCCATAATGTTCTCTGATGCTTTTATGGTGATTCTGAGAGCAATTCACACCTTAGGCAGGATTCCTAGGAATACTTCTGACAGTACAGCTTACACAGCCCAGGCTGAAGTAGCCCATTTATATGGTAAATGCGTTGGCCCTCCCATCAGGTGATGCTGAATCAGTTTGCCTTCTTTAGGCCACTTGTTCCTGCTCTCGAATGAGAACTCAAGAAATTTAGCAGCAGTAATTTTTTTTTTTTAACACCTTATTCTTTTTTTTTTTTAATTAATTTATTTATTTTTGCTGTGTTGGGTCTTCGTTTCTGTGCGAGGGCTTTCTCTAGTTGTGGCAAGTGGGGGCTACTCTTCATCGCGGTGCGCGGGCCTCTCACTATCGCGGCCTCTCTTGTTGGGGAGCACAGGCTCCAGACGCGCAGGCTCAGTACTTGTGGCTCACGGGCCCAATTGCTCCGTGGCATGTGGGGTCCTCCCAGACCAGGGCTCGAACCCGTGTCCCCTGCATTAGCAGTCAGATTCTCAACCACTGTGCCACCAGAAAAGCCTAGCAGCAGTAGATTTTGGTCTTGATTTTAAGAGCTGTTTGTAGTCTTAAGAAATGAATACAGAAAAAAAAAAAAAAGAGAAAGAAATGGATACAGCATCATCTTCTATAATAGTTCCTGCTAAACTTATTTGTCTTCATGCTGAATACTCCCTTTCCAAATTAAGGTTTATTTCTCTAGGACCTTTCTAAGGATTTACATCTTGTAAGGTTTCTATAAAGTGAAATGGATGTTCTTTGCCGGCTATCCCCCTCTTATACTGGGATATCAAATCCTTCTTTTCATTTCTTAAATTGATGTTCTGTGGACCTTTCTGAGGGAACTTCAAATTTTTAACCGCAAGGCTTATCCTAGGCTTGTGTATATACTATATGTATATCTGTGCTTTATGCATAAAAAGAGCAAGATTCCCTCTTCCCTCCAAAGACCAAGTTTGGCCTGGTTGGGGGGGCATTTAGTCCTGTTGAGAATGCACACCCTGGAGTCTGGAGGCAAACATTTGGGTTTGCATCCTGCTCCCACCCTTACTTGGAACAGTAATATGCCTCAGTGAGCTCAGCGTCTACAACTATAACAGGGGGTGCCATCCACATTGCAGGACCATAAAGTGGAGAGTGTTGGCATCTAATTAGCATTCTTTTCTGGAAATCTACTCTCTGCCGCCCGCAGCCTAGATTCAGCCCTACCTTGCCCGAGCTTTCCAGTCTGCCCATTGCTCCCCCTTCCTTTGTCCAGCCTGCCTCTGCCTCCTGTTCTCC
>NW_020172142.1:366779-440940 GCF_003031525.2 Neophocaena asiaeorientalis asiaeorientalis | reverse complement strand
CCCCTTCCTTTGTCCAGCCTGCCTTTGCCTCCTGTCCTCCCCTGCTGAACACCTACCTCATGAAAGCCCAACTCAGGCATCCCTTCCTCTGGGACACCTGTCCTTCTGTTGCTCTAACCACGGGGCCCCCACGGGGACTTCAGAGTCTCCAGCAGAGCACTCTTCACTCACAGCTGCTCACACACAGATTCATCTCCAGTTACTATGGAAGCTGCCATGAGCAGTACTGAAATCTGTTTGACTCTTTAACCTTGGCCATTAACGTAGGCCTGGGCACTTGCTAAAGGAGAAAACCAGTGCCTTTGCTTATCAGAGAAATTTCAAAAAGATCAAAATTTCTGGTTAGGCTTTAGCACTTTCACTGCCGTGGCTGGAGTTCAGTTCCTGGTTGGGGCACTGAGATCCTGCAAACTGCTAGGTGCGGCCAAAAAAAAAGAGAAGAATTAAAAAAAAAAAAAAAGAATAAAAAAATTTTAAAAAGATCAAAATTTCAGGCTGGCCCCTTCCCCATAGTAACTGTCCTGAAATTTATGCAAGGAGGCTTCAAGGAAGAAAGGAGAAAAGGAACATTACAAACAAAAGGCACAGCAAGAACTCGTGTCAAAAAATTATACGATAAACATCGCAAGTGAACACGTGAACAAACAGTTCTCCAGAAAATCAGTGATGGGCAATAAAGAGTTGATTGTTTTAGCACAGGCCTCCTGTGTAGGCTGAACTCAGTAAGCATTTATGGAGGAAACAAGTGAAAAATGTTTAATTTACCATGATGTGTGTCAGTGTGTATTTCCAGGAACAAGGACACTCTCTTATAGAGATATGTAAAGTGATCAATTTCAGGAAATTTAAAATTAATACAAGACTATTCTACCATTATCCATATTCAAATGGTGTCAATTGTCCCAATGTCCTTCATAGCTATTTCCCCTCACCTCAAGAGTTGATTAAGGATTAGGCATGTCACTTGGGTATCGTTTCTTGTTAGTCTTCTTTAATCTAAACATTTCCTCAGTCTCTTTTTCTTTAATGACATCAATATTTTGAAGACTTCAAGCCAGTTGGTTTGAATAATATTGCTCGGTGTGTCTTTGATGTTTCCCAAGATGAGATTTATTCTAAAATTTGGAAGGGTAGACTGTCTCTCACAGTACACAAATGAAACTTCCCACCAACATTCCTCAATTTTTTTCCCTTAAATTCTTCAATGTCAAGAGATTTGTCAGTTGTACAGCTTTTTCACTGAACAGCCGTGGGTAAGATGGGATTTTTCCAAGCACACAGTAACTTTCTTTGACTTGTTGCATCATGGTGTGTAAAGAAATCTCAAGAGCTCATTAACCAAAATGAACTACATGAAATTGGCACACAGTGCTGCCAACACAAATAATTGCATTGCCATTCAGACTCCTTTGCCACATAAATATTCCACAAAGTGTACACCTAGGAAGAATGCTCTCTGTTCAAAAAAGTGAAAACACTTCAAAGAAACCATCGCATACATAATTTTTAATATGTAAGAATTTACCCATGCTAATACAATATACACATTATTTTAAATGTCTCATCATATTCTGTCAAGTTGAATGTATCCTAACTTACTTCCTCTGTTCTATTGTTGGACATTTAGATTATTTCTGGGTTTTACATTACAAATAATCCAGTATATCTCATTTTTGTATTGAGAATTATTTTTGTATTAAAAATATTCCATCGTCTCTTTAGGTATAGGTTTTCAAAAATGAAATTAATGGGTAAAAGGACTTGAACATACTAATGGCTCTTGATACACGTTGGTAAAAGGTTATGCCCATTTCAACTTTGCCAGCAATGGATGAGAGTGCCTTTTTCAATCTACCCTTGCCAACACTGAAGAGAATGCCGAAAAAAACACATTAATTTCATGAGAAAAAAGCTACTTGAAGCATAAATCTCTATTCCCTTGCTTTCTATTGAGGTTCAACATTTCCCCATATACTTGTTAACCTGTGGATGTCCTCATCCCATAGTGATAATTTTTTAATATCATATCTTCTTTAGGGATATTGCAAACCCATTAGGATATCTCTAAAACATACTGTGGAGTTTATACTAAAAGGGCAGCATCCTAATTTATGAATCCTGTGGACTGTGTGGAACACCAAGCAGTAAGTGATCAGGTAGAAGTAAAGGATATTTGACTCCAAGTGAAAAGAAATGAAGGCTTAAGTTGTCTCAGAAAAACCAAAGCCAATGCCACAGACATAATCAGGAGATATGTTTTGATTTCAGTCCCAGGGATAATTTTTCTCTCTCATTCCCCGAAGACAATCTCCCAAACTGGTCTGTGTTAAAGGTAATAGCACAAAACAACAAAATCAGAGAGAACAATTTTTATAATGAAGCAAAGAACTAAGAAGCCAATTTGTTTCCAAGGAAAGTAGGAACGCCATTCCTGAATCAGTTCGACACCAAATGATGACTGACGTGTGCATCTAGGCTCACTGAGAAAGTTCGGTTTCCTCAGAAGATCTTAAACAACCAGTATAAGTTCTTATTTATAATGTTTGACTGAATCTATGCAATAAATGGTCAAGAAGATAAATTTTTATATAATAAAAAGATGACAAAGGGAATGATCCTGTAGTATCCCATTAGCTATATAACTTCTAAAATAAGTAATCCATCATTCATTCTATAATAAATTCACTGAAGTTTGTTAATCTCCCAAAGCTAAAAATTTTAAACTAACACTGACAACAGAAATATGTTTTAATGCAAAATATACGGAGAAAACAAACTGACGAAGCACAAACCATCTGATCATAATTAGAGCAGTGACCATTACAAGGGAATTTTCATTTAAAATTCTTAAAATGCTTTTACTATAATAAATTACCAACCAGAACCCTAGGACAGGTAGACCCTTTTTCACTGTGATGAGAAAGAGGAAAGCTGAAGTTTTGGACTACCACCATTTTTACAGTGACTTGACATTACCTGTGTCCTCCCCAAGGAAGCCTACATTCTAATCTGAGTCCCTCCTGTAGAACCACACCACAGACAGGCCCGGATGCTTGATATAGTCATTTATTTTGGACACAATTGGTTAATTTTATCACATGGATGTCTACCCTGTATTCCTAGTGCCTTAATTTTCTGTGAGCAAGAATTTTTATTATTATAATTATTCATGGCTCCATAGTATCTCAAAAACATATGCATATGGTAGCTACTGGATAAACAGCTAGAAATTAAACCAATGCACCAAAAATGGGATTAATTTACATAGGAAAGGAAAAGTATGTCATAGGCAGTGGGGAGTGAAACATGAGTCTGAAAAGCGGTCATCTCTGCAACTTCACAGAGCTGCTATCCACTATTTTATTGGGATTTCACACAATACACACACAGGTATTCTTCATGTAATTTGACATATACAGTGTTTTAAAATCCAGTTGCTCACATATGAATATGCTGAAAGAATATCCCAGAGAGTAATATCCTAAAGTAAATCACTTCTAAACCAAGGTGAATTTCAGACTGCACAAGGAGCAGAGAAGCTGATGGTCAAAGTGGATGGCAGCACAAAGTGACCCCAAACACCATCCGCCAGCCAGACACCAGGTATTTAGTCTAAACCGTCTATTGGAAACTAATTTTTTTGTTGGTTTCAAGAAACTGGGCACGTTTTAAAATCTGTTATTTATCTGAAATTTTCCATACTTGATTCAAGTCAAAATATTCCTTAAATGTTTCCCATGATGAATTTGGCAGTACAATGCTGAGAGGTTACACAGCTTGTTACTACATAAATAAACTCTTCTGAGGCATCCTTCAAAATGTAACAGACTGTCAGCCCACAGGCCATGCATCTGAGACACTTTGACCTAGACATACTTCTCTATCAAATGGAGACTTAGAGAAATTTCAAGAAGCAAAACCTGCCCCATGAATCATGGACTTCTTTCCTGGACAGGTTCTTATGATGGACTTGAATAATATGGAAAAACAGGAAATGAGTTCAACTTTTGCATCTTCTTTGATTTCAGACAATAATAATCCCAAGACTCCTGGCGATGTCCCCACAAGACATCATACAAGATTGAACCAGTGAAATTCCCAGCTTCTCCTCAGCATCCTCTTTCTGCTAACTTTAATTAAACAAGTTTGGGTGTGTTCTATCTGCATTAGACACACTGAATGTAGAAGACAGCTTAGTAAACCTCCCCTTTCTTAAAAAATAATGCCGATCAATCAATCACTGTCGACCCCACCTGTTTGAAGAAAGATGGTGCCTCCAGTTAGCTGAGACCCTAAGGGTGTACTTGGCCACTCACCTTGCCTGCTGGCAGACGCAGCAGATCCACACCTTCTCGTGCTTCTGGTAGGAGCAGCAGCTCTTGCAGACGTTGAACTTACAGTCCCCACACCGGCGTTTGGTGTTGACAAGGAAGGTGAAGGGTGAGCAGCAGCGCATACAGCAGTGCTCCACGAACTTCTGGTGCTTGGAGAGGATGCTGCACTTGCTGCCTTCCTCATCCAGCTTCTGCTTCATCTCGCTGGGGAGCCAGGTTGGGGGAAGGGTGAGGAGAAGAGAAACAGCACATCAGGTCAGGGGGCTCCCTCCCTAAAGCACGCCACCCTCGCCCTCCCATATGGCAAGCTGCCATGTAGGATCTTCCTGTAAAACACAGAAAGATCAATGGCATGACATAATATCCAGAGAGGAACCCTAATGGTGGATTAATTCTGTGTTCTTCTATATGTCATATTTTCTATAAGAAAGCACAAAACCTTATTACTTATATTTCAGACACTAGATTTAGATGCAAATTATTATAAAGCTAAGCACATTAAAAAGAAATCCTTTAGCTTAATTAATGTCTTTTTAAAGGAGCAGGAGATCATTTATGTTAAAATATTAATCCTTATAACAGCCCTGCTGGGAATATGATAAATGCAATCCTGGTGCTTAATATCCCTGGAAACTGAAGCACCAGGGATTTTAAAAGCTTTCAAATCAATGTAGTCAATAAAGATTCTCTGGGTGATGGGCTAATCCTAAACACTGGTGACTCAGAGTTGGATAAAAGTTAACCCCCTTCTTCCAAAGAGCTCGTGGATGTTCTGGGCACACAACTGGTCATAGTAATGTAAAACACAACACTGCATGCACTTTTCTCTACACTCTGAGGAGGAAAGGAGAAACCCTAAGAGGCAAGGATCTACCCCAAACACACTGAGTTACCCAGGATACACAACTGACCGGAAGTAACCAAGTTATTCTACCTTGGCAAATTTGAGTTGTTTTTTCCTGTTCAAAGATGCACACCCACAAAGAATAACAGAAAATAATTTTTGTTTCTGTATCCATTTTGTGATTGTGCAGTTCACCCCAGATGAATCTATGATGTATGTGGCAAATATTTTCTTTCATTTTGAACTTGTCTTTTCAACTTTGCTTATTGGTGTCTTTCATCATTTAGAAGCGTTTAATTTTTCTGTAGTTAAATCGGTCAGTCTTTTCTTCTATGGCTTCTGAGTGTTACATCTTGCTTATTACTCCTCCCACCCTCTACCAACCACTAATCTACTTTCTATTTCTTTGAATTTGGACATTTAATATAAATGGAATCATACCATATGTGTTTAAGGTTCATCCATGTGACAGCATGTATCAGAATTTCATTCCTTTTTATGGCCAAGTAATAGTCCATTTACAGATGTACCATATTTTATTTATCCATTCATCGACTGATAGACATCTGGGTTCTTTCTACTTTTTTGGCTATTTTGAATAATGCTGCTATCGACATTCATGTATAAGTTTTTGTGTGGACGTATCTTTTCAATCCCAGGAGTGGAATTACTGGGACATATGGTAATGCTAAATGTTTAAACTTTTAAGAAACTACCAGAGTGTTTTCCAAATCGCTGTTCCATCTTACATCCCACCAGCAACATATGAGGGTTCTGATTTTTCTGCATACTCGCCAACACTTGTTATTGTCTGCCTTTTTTATTATAGCCATCCTAGGGGGTTTGAGGTGGTATCTAATTGTGCTTTTGATTTGCATTTCCCTACTAGCCATTTGTACGTAGTCTTTGGAGAAAAGTCTATTCAAATCTTTTACCCATTTTAAAATTAGAATATTTATCTTTTTCATCATTGCGTTATAAGAGTTCTTTATAATATTCTGGATACAAGTCCCTTATCAGATATATGATTGGCAAATATTTTCTCTTTCTTATATTAAACCTTATATTTTATTAGTATTTTTAGGTGCTTTTAGTACAAAGAAGGGCTGCACTAGCTCATCCCAGCCTGCTACTAGAATGGGAAATCTACATATGGTTTTATAATCTAATTTTTCACTTAACAACAACACATCATAAACATCTTTCCATGAAAATTCAAAGAGTGTTTGTAGCTTCAGCTTTCAGGTCCCCTGAGCTGGCTTACATGGCTGCCAGTATACGCACAGGGCTTTCTGCTCTGCACTGCGGTGCCCGATACTCATTTGTTTCTTGAGCATTAGAAGGGGAGACTACATCAGGCCAGCTGATAATTCTACAGGGTAAAATATTGTATATGTATACTTGGCTGAACAAAATATTTACAGGGAAACAGGACAGAGGTTTTTTTTTCCTTAAGACATGAAGATGTTGTTATCCAGTCCCTCAGATTTAGAATAGAAGGTGAGCTAAGTTATCAACGGGTCTGACCTCTGTAAACAATATAAGAACAGCCTCAGCAATTGACCTTCTTCTATTGATATTTCAAAGACACTGAATTAAATAGGATAAAACACCCAGGAAGGAAAGTCTTTAGGGATCAAAAAAAGCTCTGTGAACTCAATGCACAAGATCACTTGAGCTTTATGAGTTTTGTTTCCTGATACACAGGACTGCAAATGCCAATGGCATTTAAAAACTCACTGAGAGTCTAGTGATAAAACTGTACCAATTCCTCCAAAGTTTGTTCCAAGCAAATGGAGTGTTTTGAACCACAGGCTCAGTAGAGGAATAGAATGTCCTTCTTGTGAACCATCTCTCACTTCTCAGATTCTACTGCCCTATAGTACCTCATGGGAGAGGTCACTGAAGAATTGTATAGGATAACCTATAGTGGCTAACTGCAGAATCAACCAAGAAGTATGCAAGACCAGGTACCTGCACTGAAATGTCCTGGGAAGGACCAGGCCCCCAAATGGTCAGCCACGTGGGAAAGAGTGATGGGTTTAGAGTCAGTGGCTGGGGTGTAGAGCTGAGCTCAATCACTTCTCAAAGATCCCTCCAACCTTTCTGAGCCTCTGCCTTCTGAGAGGCAACAGTAATTCCTACTTCGCAGAGTTTCCAGAGATTTTAAGTGAGCAAATCAACAATAAGCAAATAGTACTTTTCATTTTGATTAGCAAGAAATCCAGTGGTCTCAGTACCCATAACATTTGATCACACTTGTTTCTATGTCAAGAAAGTTTTGTGATAGTATCTGGGCAAAAAGGCTCAATATGTATTTGTTGCTTGAGCACTGAGTGTTAGTGGGTGTGAAGTGGCATCTCACTGTGGTTTTGACTTGCATTTCCCAAATGAGTAATGATGTTGAACACGGTTAGTCTGGTCTTTAGCAATGTCATCTAGCATCTGGTTTAGCCTCTTCCCGATACATCACTCTGCAACCGACATATGAAAAGCTTATCAACATTTCATGGTTTCTGGGTCCACTGCAATGCCAGTTCTGATTCTCACCATGTGTTGAGAATGCATGCAGGCTCAATGGGGCTAGAGTGTCATAAGTTAGCTGTGTCTGCCATAGGTGTAGCAGGGACAGTGATGTCATATATGTCACTTGTTTGCTATCAGAGAGACAGTAATTCTAGCCCATAGCTATGAGCCACCACTCCATGGTCACAGGCACTGTTGTCTAGATTGCCAATTATTCACTCAGTTCACACTCACTGAGTACTTACTATTCCAGGTGCTAGGGATAAAAAGAAAACAGGACATGGTCGCTCCTCTTCATGAAACATGTATTAAAGTGGGGATTCAAAGGATTACAAACTAAATAAAATATAAAACAATTTTAAGTTGTAAGGCGTTCTATTACAGAATAATCAGGGCACTTAGACTAAGAATGACATGGCAACCTACTTTAGACTGGGTGGTGACAAAAGTCTTCTTTGGGGAGGTGACATTTAAGTTGAGACTACAGGTTGAGAAGGGGCTAGCCCAATAGGAAAAAAAAAATAGCATAAGAGGCAGAGAGAACAGCAGAGGAAAAGAGCTTAATGTTGGGGAAAGGGGAGGGAAGACAAGACACAGGCCCTGGAAAGGAGTTTGGATCTTATCCTACGTTCAGTGGGAAGTTATTGAGGCTGGTGAGCAGAAACAGAGCAGGATCCAATTTCTGTTGTAATAGCACCTGCTGTTACATTAAGGCCAACTTCTAGGGGGCCATGTGTGGAAGCCTGGAGAGCAGTGCATTCATCTAAGTAGCTGGCTGAGGTTTGGACCAGGGTAGGAGCAGAGGAGATGGAGAGGAGTGGACAGATGCATGGCACACCTGCTGAAGGATCTGACATGGGGGCGGAGGGAAAGAATGAACCAAGAACCATTCTCAGGTTTACATCTTTTGTGGGGAGTGAAGCGGTTTGTGGAGCAAGGGAAGACTACGATAGTAGAAGCATGTTTTACTGAAAACTGTGAGGCATCTAAAGGGATTTGCCATGTGGACAATTGACAGGTGTTTGTGCATCTCAGAGGAGGGATCTGGGCCAACTGTGTAAGTTTGGGAATTATTTTCAGACACACCTCCATAAATATAGGAATGGATGAGTCACCCTAGGGAAGAGAGGGCAGCAAGGGGAAAATAAGAGAGCATAGAAACAAGCCAGGGAAACCCCAAATGTTTAAACTCAGGCTGAAACTTGAAGAGGTGAAGCCAGACAAAGAGACTGAGAAAGACACCAAAGGAAGAAGGTGTTTCAGAGAGAGAATGGCTGACTGTGCCTGCCGTGAAGGCAGAGAAGTGTCCACTGGATTTGGCAACAGGAGGTCACAGGTGGCCCTGACAAAAGCAATTTCACTGTGAGGGGGGTAGGGGGAGTGAGGCAGGAGCTACTGCTGTGGACTGCAGGGTGAACAGGAGGTGAGGTAGTGGATCAATCACGGCATGACTCTGCCGGTAATGTTATAAATGTTAAGAGCAAGGCTCCAGAGGGTGAACCCAACTGATAGGAATAATAATAGTCATAATAATTTAAAAGTATGTTTTGCTTTTAATCTGTCATGGGTAATATCACTCTCTCACTGTGTAATTTCAGGCAGAATCATTTTGCTGCCCCCTGATGGTGTTATCAAAATTCATTCAAGGTTAATAGAGTTCACTGTGTCACAGTACAGAAAATAAACACTTAAAGATTCCCTCTGGATGGTGAAGTTAATAGACACACACCAAATACAGTGTGATTACCAGCTCTGAAAGGAAGCAGACCATTTTAAACCAGAACTTTGGACGGTCCCTTTAGCCCCATAAACCAGAGCATCATGTTTCATATGAGCATTGTCTGTAAGGAGTTATGGGAGCTCCATCAACCTGAATTCCTTCAGACAGCTTAATAAACAATGGATGCTGGGGAGAGGGTGAGGGGCGCTGGCTCTGCTCCTGATGGCTCAAGGGGGTGAGGGTTGGGATGGTCAAAACCTTTCTGTATATTGAAACATTTTTGCTGGTTACCATCACTATGTAAGAAGAATAATGATACTGAAAAATTTGGGGGTCACTAAAGAGAGTCATAGTTTATATTTAACATGTTCAACCTCTAATCTACGAAGGAATTTACCATCACAATTCAGAAAAAAAGATGGTAAAATGAATGCACATTTACGTAAATCACCTCTATGGAATCCGCTGAAGTTTAAGTAAAAAGAATGGAAACAGACAGTAAGCTCCATGTTTCATAAAACGAAGGAATTTCCACAACCTGCCACTT
Organism: Neophocaena asiaeorientalis asiaeorientalis; assembly: GCF_003031525.2. Taxonomy (NCBI): domain Eukaryota; kingdom Metazoa; phylum Chordata; class Mammalia; order Artiodactyla; family Phocoenidae; genus Neophocaena; species Neophocaena asiaeorientalis. Next base: position 430,969 of record NW_020172142.1, on the reverse strand, counting down.
CTAAAATAGACTATGGAAGAAGTTTAGTTATATTTGGGATCTGGAGGGAAGATGGTGAAATCAGACACACATCCATCTTGACCTTGAGCAGAGAGAGGTATCAAAATACAAATGAGGGCACCCTAGAGGCATTATAATTCTTTCCTTGAAAAGAAGAATGGCCAGGTCACCAGAGAAGCTGGGACCTTCACCCTGTGGACTCACATCAATATCACAGTGTATCAGAGTTTCATTACAAGCCCAGGCTGGCCAGGAGTATGTGAAAAAGAAAACCCAAAGGGCATCTAGCCTGCAAGAGGGGTCACACCTCCACGGTGGCAGGCTGATCAAATCAGATGGGAAATGTCTGGGCGGGACATCTCCAGCTGTAGCTGATTACCATCCCAGCTCAGTTACCTTCCAGCATCGTCCCTCTCACCTGCAAACAGCTAGGTCTGCTTTCCCTCCTGGGTTTTCACAAAGCAGTTATTCAATCACTACCTTCACAACTCAGGAAAGTAGGGAGGGCAATCATATTGCCCACCTCCTCAAATTAGCCATAGTGCATGAAACAGAACAGACCCTCCATTTAACCGCTATGAATGACCTCACTTAAGCAGTAGCCCAAGAGGAATGGAGGTGTGGGGGCTGAGAATAAAAGAGGCTGACCGAGAATGTTCTAGATACAAAATAAAAAATACAAAATAAAGCAAGCTTTCCTTTCCACCAACCTTGCCTCTTCATTGACTTTTTAAAAAATTTATTTTATTTTATTTTTGGCTGTGTTGAGTCTGTGTTGCTGCACGCAGGCTTTCTCTAGTTGCGGCGAGCGGGGGCTACTCTTCATTGTGGTGCGTAGGCTTCTCATCGCGGTGGCTTCTCTTGTTGTAGAGCTCGGGCTCTAGGTGCACGGGCTTCAGTAGTTGTGGCTCATGGGCTCAGTAGTTGTGGTTTGCGGGCTCTAGAGCGCAGGCTCAGTAGTTGTAGCGCAGGGCTTAATCTCCACGGCATGTGGAATCTTCCCAGACCAGGGCTTGAACCCACATACCCTGCATTGGCAGGCGGATTCTTAACCACTGCGCCACCAGGGAAGCCCTTTTTGACTTTTGAGTGGCAAGCACCTAGTCCCACTTTTCATAACAGATTTTGGCTCCCAACGTGAGGCCATGCTCTCGCGGTATCTGGCTCCCCAGGTTTTTCCTGAGTAGAGCCGCCGGCCATGATGACATGCCGGGATGGTTGTGATGAGACCCCTGCTTGTGGCTAGCTGATCCTGAGAGGGGACTTGCGGGGATGTTCCTAGTAGGTGCTGAAACCATTTGTTTTGGGGATTCTCCCTGTTTCTTCCATGCTGGGCACTGACTGCCAGCATAGGCTCTCTCCTTGGTGGAACAGAAACATGCATCGGAAAGAGCTGACGAGCTCCAAGACTAAGTCTACCGGTGTGCACCTGGGCAAACTTCTCTTTTGAGCATGAAGTGCTATTTGGGCATTTGAGAGTTGAGATCAATTGTGAGCACGAGGTGCTATTTGGGCATTTTGCCAGTTGGTGCCGATGTGTGTCTGACGTTGAGGACCCTTTGTGTTGGGGAAATGTTTGTTTGGGACTCCATATCGGTTATCGTCTTGGAGGATTTGTGACAGTTCTGTCTTTTGGTGTGTGAATGTGTATTCCATTTGTGTGATTGGTATTCTCATTGCCTTTTGTAAAATGGGAGATTCAGGTTCAATTCAGTAAGAAAAATTTTAGCTATGAACCTATGACTAAGAAAAAGAAAGATGATTTTTTTTTAACACAGTGTAGCTAACAGTATTCTTCAGAGAAAATTGGTTAAGATGAAACTCTTTTGAAACTCCAAAACTGGTTCTTTTTGCATATGCAGTTAGAGAAAGCTAGCTTGATAAAAATACTGTTTTCAGAATTCTGACCCTGAGAGAACAAAAATATGCCTAGGAGAAAGCTTGAAGTTAACTCTTATCGTGTCCTTGAAATGCAAACACAACCCATTCTGCCTGACTCTTCAGCCTTGGGTTAATTAGTAGAACTTCAAAAGATGTTTGGGTTCATCACTTATTTGCAAAGCAGAAATAGAGACACAGACATAGAGAACAAACGTATGGATACCAAGGGGGTAAGGGAGGGTGGGATGAATTGGGAGACTGGGATTGACATATGTACACTACTTTGTATAAAATAGGTAACTAATGAGAACCTACTGTATAGCACAGGGAACTCTATTCAATGCTCTGTGGTGACCTAAATGGGAAGGAAATCCAAAAAAGAGGGGATATATGTATACGTTTAGCTGATTCACTTTGCTGTACAATAGAAACTAACACAACATTGTAAAACAACTACAATAAAAATTAATTAAAAAAAGATGTTTGGGTTCATTAAACACACATCTTGTACCACATTAAAGAGAAACTGTGCTATGAGAAAAATGTATGTTTTTAGAGGTTATGGAATATGTTCTTAAGTTTGCCAATAAGAAAATGCTGATATAACAAACAGTTCAATGACTTGTTTCTTGGTGTTGTTAAGGTCTTTTAAAGGTTAAAAATTGTAATATGTAAAAATGATAAGGGAAGCATTTCAGTGTGTAAAAGCAAGTAGGATATGTGTTGTCGGTGAGAGAAGGTATAAAAAAATGAAAATATTTTTGCTGAGGGATAGGAGAAGGATTAATTTTGTCCTAAAGCTGGTTGTTTCTGGATGGGAAAAAAAGGAGAAAGAAAGTGATAAAAGTTTGTAAAAAAAAAAAAAATGAATTTCGAGAAAAGAATTTTGTACGTTGTTAAGATAAAGATTAGATCGAATTTAATTAGATAAATGAATTTTGTTATTAATAGTAAGCTGATGCAAGACTGAGTTTGGTTTTCTCTCTGTTAAGAGAACAAAATTTTTCTAAACAAATTAGGATTATTTGGTATGTTAAATTATACAGAAAACATTGTCAAATAATAATGATAAACATTCTTAGGTTATATAAATATCATTAATATAAGTGTTCTAGAAGTTATATGACGTTTCTAAAATTTGAGTATGTTCTGGCATTATGTTTCAGTCATACTTCTAGTTATAAATTGTCTAGTGAAGTTGTCACAGAGTAACTACTTATGATGTGTACTTGCTGGCTTTACAGTACATGTGCTAAAAGCACATGTACAATGTTTGTGTGACAATTGGGTATAATTGATAAAATGTATAGGCTATAAAATGTTTCCCCATCAGCATACCTCTGTACTGGTTTGTTATGTCTGATTAGTTTTCCCCCAACGTGAATAACTAGGCCAATATATAAACAAAAAGTAGGCTTAGCACCAAGGGACATGAACAGACCCAGAGCTGGCAACTGAGCCACTCTGGCAATGTTGGAAAAATACATTGATTATCAATGCTCTCATGGAAAGATTTGCTATTAAAAAGGGAAAATGGTGGAAGAAATTTTCCCATATTGAGGTATGGGGAAGTCATCCTGGCTTATACATGATTAAATTAAACTTTAGGTTAACCAAAACAGCCTGTTTCTGGCCTATTAAACATATATTGTACATCTGCTTTAACCACTAAGGAAAAAAAACACAATCAGAGAATAATACAAGGATGCATTTTGATTATTATCCTCATTGTAATATGTCTGCTAGTTTTCAAATGTTTGTCCAAGTACTATGACAAAGAGAGAGGTAATGTTTTCACAATACAAAATATTGATGCTAACCTTGTAACTCAAGATTATTTACAACTCTATGTCCATTCCCCAAATTAGGCAGGACTATGCCCCACTTCAGCAGGAAGTAGCCACAGCGGTTGTTGCCCCATTCCCTCAAAGATTTGGGGAAAATTGGAAGAGAAATGAAACTAAAACCAAGGTCCCCTGCCAAGTTTATGATTAACCTCTCTATCCAAAACTCCCTTTCTGGTTCTGTACCTGTCCCTTCTCAAGACTGAGGAATATCAAAGAAAAGGTGGGTTTGAAATGGAGCGGGACCCTATGGTCCTTCCCCCACATGTTTTCCACCTGCCTTTTGTCTATGGAAAAACTTTAGCCAGAGAATAAGTTTAATCAGAGAAGTGATAAAATGCAGAAGCAAAGGAAAGCAGTCAAGCAAGACTCAATAATAACAGTTTTGTCATTAAGCAAAGTCAAGGACATTTATTTCCTCCTCAAGGGCTATAGATAATATTCAAAGCCATATCCTTTGAGCTGTTTTATAGATACTGAGAACTCCACCAGGTGGAAGATGTTAACTACACGATGACCAGACTGTAGCCATGACATAAGCTGCCACATGAGTCCGCACCCCCCACCCCTTTGCCAGCCTCTGAAATAAAGCAAACTTCTTTCCACCAGCTGTGCCTCTTTGTTGGCTTTCGAGCGGTAAGCAGCCAAACCCCACTTCCAGCAACAGTATGTATATATTTTAATATTTTGAAGCCAGCAGTAGGTTAACCTGAGCTGACCAGGGTCACTGACCACTGTGTGCTGGGCAGATTCACAAGAAAGCTGTTGCTGCTGTTTACACTGGACAGAGGAGCATAACTAAAGCTGTGAGACAAACCGGAAATAGGGTGACCATGTATAACTACCAGTCCATGTGTCTCTAGATCCCCATCATATTATGAAATACGTATGAAAAAATATATACAAAGTAAACTGGATATTAACATTGTTACAAGACCACATCTATAAGTTCTGATTTCAAATAATTTTGCTCATTAATATGGCTTCATTTCATTATTTAACTCATGGGATTTATAAGTAAATAGTTATACATTTGAATGTGAAGTAAGTTTATGGAAATAAAAAAGTGCTTTTATGTCTTTACATACTAGGAACTGGCCTGAGGTTTTATTTTTCAGATGGTTCCTTCACTTAGATTAAAAGTCACTGAATGAGGATGCCTTGAGGCTGTAGCTTTTGAGCTTTCTCATTTTATGTATTTAATTGTTTTTTTTGTTTTTTTTTTTTTGCCTAAAAGAGCTTCTAAAGTTGGACTGGGGATTTTTTATCTTCCATATGCCCCAGGATTTCTACTTTCCTGCTTCTGATTCTGTCAGTAAAGGTTGGTTCATGAAACCATTAAACAAAAAAGGGAAAGAACTCAGGACAGAAACTGCATCCGCCTTCAGCTGCTGCAGTGCTTTGCCTCGCCTGGGTGTAATCACAAGGCAGGTGTCTGGGTCCACACAGGAGGCTTGGGCAAACACGGTGGGAAGTGACACTGTCCCTGTGAGAAGAGGAATAAGCTCAAAGCCTGGCTATGATCTTGGTGCTATGTTAAGGTCAGACATGTGTTAATTTTCTTCCATTCTCAGGCAGCCTAAGACACTGAACCCAGAAGCAAAACCCAATCCATGATTGATGCCTGGTCATTGCAGAGGAGGAAAGACAGAGGGAGGGGAGGGAAGATACCCATTCTTCTCTCCTTCCTCATTGACAGAACACTGAGTTTGAGCTGAGCCATTGCCTCCCAGAATCAAGACCAGGCTTCCCAGCACCCCTTGCAGCTACATGCAGCCATGTGACTAAGTTCTGGCCCATGACATAAAAGTGGAAGGGAGGTATGTTACATAGGGTGCTTAGAGGGAGCTCACTCTGCCAGAAGGGGCTCCCTTTTGTCTTTCTGCTTTTCCTCCCCCATCTCATTCTGTGTTCATGATGGCATGAGCTCTAGCTGCTAACCCGATCTATGATTTGACCTTGGGAATCGGTGTGGATCAAAAACAAAGGCTCTTGGGTCCTCAAGTGATGTGGGGGAGCTGCCACACTAGTCCTGAACCCACCCCCTGAATTTCTTCTATGTGAAAGAGAAATAAATTGTATCCTGTTTCAGCACTGTTTATCTATTGTTATTTTAGGGTTTTCTCTTGTACACCGATAAATCTGATTCTGAGAAAGGAGAGCAGGGCAAGTGTCAAGTAGAGTGAGAGCAAAGTAAGGATGGGAAGGGGAGGCTGAGTGATGAGGCAGAGAGTGGCAGGGTTCTGAGCAAGATGGAATGGAAAGGAAAGCAGGATGACACAAGCAGTCCATAACGAAGATCATTTATCCCCAAAGTGGTGGCAGGGCCAGGGGAGGGATGTCAACTTGAAGCTGCCACACTGAGCTGGCGAACCAATGCAAAGCACAGCATTGTATATAGAAACACACTAAACCCACCACAGAGTAGGGCTGGGTGTGAGGATGGTCTAAAACTGACCCAGTTGTAGAGCAACTTTCTTTGCAAGGGCTTCTGATGCCTCCTAGCTCACTGGCTCACTAGGGGCTGCTCTGTCCTTCTCTTGGAACCATGGGAAGCACAGAGGCCTGTCTTTCAGGAGCCCTCATTTCACAGGACTGTGAGGTCTATAACTGGTCACTGCTACTTGTCCCCTCTATGACTCCCTCCTTCTAGAATTTCTGGGGAGGCCCAGCGTTCCTCTGCCCTTTCTCCTCCCCTCCAGGCACTGGATGCCAGAGGAAGCTCTGCTGTCACCTTGGTGGCCACTTCCCAGGGCCAGCTTTCCATGAGTTCCTGGTGGCCAAATGCCTCACGTCTTGGCACTGCTCTTTCTCCTTGGCCTTGCTGTCCAGCAGAATTCCCAGAAATCTCCCGGCTCTGTGCTTCAAAACAGCCAGTACTGCCCCATTCCCACTGGCCTTTCCCTGCCTGGATATATAGCTCCCCTGATTGGCTTGCCCTTGAATGGCTAGCCATCTTCCTAGGACTCTCTCTTTTGCTGTCCTTACTTCCTAGTTCCCAGGACAGCATTCCTTTACCTATGTTCATCCTCCCTTGGATGGAAAAAGGAAAAATCATCTTTATTGAGAAAGTGCTGCATGAAGAGCACAGGTCTGGCATTGGGAAGCCTGGGAGAGAATCCTGACCTGGTATTTCAGTTCTCTGACTTCAGTTTTACTCATCTGTAATATGGGGCCAATAACGGTCACCTCACAGAATTGTTGGAAGGCCTAGAAATACACACTCATAGCACCTGTACATCATGGGCATGTGATAAATCACTGTTCTTTTTTTTTAAACATTGTAATGATATTCGTAGCATCAGTATGACCATTTAATGGGACCATTGAGAAATGGTTTTTCTAGGACCTGGCATATCCAGTGATTTAAGGGATTTCTGATCCCAGGAGACAGCCCTGTCCATCCAGAAGACCTATGTCCCCTTGAAGCCCATCTCAGATTGCTTCTCAGTGGGGCTGCTCAGGAAGTCCCAAGCCATCGCTCCTCCGTGGTGACCCTGCCTAGGACAGACCCTCAGTAGCAGCAGGATCTGGCCAGCTCCACATTGGGGCTATGCAGCTCTGAGCTCCCTGTCCGCCTGACATAGCTCTCGACACTGCTGGAAACTTCACTCCAGCAAGGAACCCCTGTGCTGCTACTTCTTCCCCCTCCCTGCCCTTCCATTTGCCTTGGCTTTCCCAACAAGGAGTCCTGCCATCCCACCCCCAGCCCTGAGGCAAGGGCAGGCAGGAGGAGCTTCAAGCAAGGAGAGAGAAAATGCTCAGGAAGCAGACTGACTCAGTGGAGTCTCTGCCGGATGCATCCCTAAGGTGGCCTGGTCCTCTCTGGACACAAGGGAATGAGAAGACGAGAGGCAAAACTGACCACAGAGAACCTGAAATTCTGTACACTTCTCATTCCTTTAATAATAACACACTTGGAATAAGTGTGTTTTCTGGCTTTGGAACTGTCAGGCCTCCTGAGGTTGAATATCCACATGGAGACCTGTGATGTCAGGTGTCCCGCAGGGTCCTGCTGTAAGTACCAACGTTACTGAAGAGCTCTCTCCCCAGCTCTGCCTTCTAGCACACACTCCTCTGTGTCTGAGACACCTCTTGATTCTGGAGTCACAGTTACAGTCCGTTGCCCCCACCCTGCCACCCCCTTCCTACCACACTATCCTGTTGACCTGGAGAGAAAACTGGGGCCAAAGTGGGGACGTAAAGCCTGGCTAAGCCAGAGAACAGGGTCTGAAGTTGAATACACAAAAGACCATTTGGGAAAGAGAGACAGTATTAGGTTAATGGCCTTCAGAGGCTTCAGTTATACATTTTAATTTTAATAATATGTTAAAATGTGTGTCCTGAAGCCTACATCTAAATTCATCCATTGCTTTAAAATTTTTACCGAATAAATTCTTCGCTTGTTGAAATTTCTATCTTTTGCTTTTGTAAATGAATCCTACATAATTTATGTGGTCCTTTATTAAATAAACATATATGGAGATGCTACGTGGTGCCATATCATGGTCTAAATGCAAGGTGGTTCAGGCATAAAAAGGGACAGAATCATGGAGGGCAAATAACAAGGAGCATGAGAACTCTACCTGAAGGCCCTCCAGAGGGCTAAACTGAGCAGGGAGAGCTGGAGAAGTCTAAAATGGCATTTTGGAAAACCTTTGTGATGGTTAATGTTAGAGGTCAACTTGGCTGGGTCACAGGGTACCCAGGTATTTGGTCAAACATGTCTTGATCGTGGACGGATCTAGAGACTGTCATACAGAGTGAAGTAAGTCAGAAAGAGAAAAACAAATATCGTATATTAACGCATGTATTTGGAACCTAGAAAATGGTACAGATGAGCTGGTTTGCAGGGCAGAAGTTGAGGCACAGATGTAGAGAACAGACATATGGACACCAAGGGGGGAAAACTGCTGTGGGGTGGGGATGGTGGTGTGCTGAATTGGGCGATTGGGATTGACATGTATACACTGATGTGTATAAAATTGATGACTGATAAGAACCTGCAGTACAAACAAACAAACAAAACTAATACTAAACTTTCTTTGGGTTATTTGTGTAGAAATATGTTAATATAAATGTTTCAGACATTAAACAAAAAAAACAAAAACATGTCTTGATGTTGCTGTCAAAGTATTTTTTAGAACATCTGAATCACTAACCTTTGGGTAACGCAGATTACCTTTGGTAATGTGGGTAGGCTTCATCCAGTTAGATTTTTAAAAAATTTTTATTTTATATTGGACTATAGTTGATTTACAATGTTGTGTTAGTTTCAGGTGTACAGCAAAGTGATTCAGTTATACGTATACATTTATCTATGATTTTTCAGATTCTTTTCCCATATAGGTTATTACATAGTATTGAGTAAAGTTCCCTGTGCTATACAGTAGGTCCTTGTTGATTATCTGTTTTATATATAGTAGTGTGTATATGTTAATCAGTTGGATTTTTAACAAAAAGACTGGCCTCCCCCAGAGGAGAGGGAATTCTGCCAGCAAACTGCCTTTGGACTTGAGCTGCAACTCTGGGTCTCCAGCCTGCCAGCCCACCCTGCAGATTTTTGATTTACCAAGCCCCTACAATTATGTGAGTCTCTTCCTTAAAATCTCTCTCTTTCTCCACACACACACACACACACCCCTACTGGTCCTGTTCCTCTGGAGGACCCTGACTACTCCATCCTGTCATGGGCAAGGAATTACATTAGGTTACCTACATACCTTACCAGCATGTGCAGAAGGTCGCCTTTCCTTATGTAGCATAGTCAACCCAGGTTCTACACTTTCTAGATCCTAAATAGAAAATATCTGGCATCCATCTACTTGTCTCCATCTTTGCCGTCACCCCCCCACCCCGAGTCCAACCCAGTCTCATCTCCCCTGGGACCAGGGCAATGGCATCTTTCTAAACTGAAGACATTTCTTTGTCTTCCCAGATCTCCATCTGTAAACTACAGCAGAGGAGGACCTTTAAAAAATGAAAATCTGATTGGGTCACCCACCTGCTTAACATACGTTCACAGATTTCAGTTTTTCTCAAGATATAATAGGAGCCCACATGGCCTGAGAGCCTCCAAACACACCCCCTCCCCTGATGCTCTAACCACACCGCCTCTTCAGTTTCTTGCTATTCTTTGAAAATGCCATGTTCTTGCCTTTTCTGAGGCTTTTCCATATCATCTCTCTTCTTGAAAGCTCCTCTTGTCAATATCCACTGAGCCCAAGTCCATTCACTCTCCACCACTTCACCATGAAAGGCCTTCCCTCATCCTTCAGAGTAAACTAAGTCTCGCTGTGATTCTCTCTCATAACACTTAAGTTTTCTCCTTGACAGACATTTCACAAATTCTAATGATAAATGTGTGTATGTGCATTATATTTACATTTTAGTATATTTTGTTTAATGTCTGTTTCGCCGCTATAGACTCAATTACAAAGGAGATTTGCAAAGTACACGATATTACACATACTGTGTTGCAAAATATAGTCAAGATACTCAGCAGATGAGTGTGACATGTGTCCAGCACCACTGGCATGCTCAAACCTTGGCCATCAGCTGTGAGGAGCCACACTGCTATGATCCCGTCACAAAATATTTCATTTTGATGCCCATGAAGTCAAATCACATTGTTTCAGATCACCTGCCTATGAAGCCTATTTTCTATGTTTTAATACTCTCATCTGTATCACTTTGAAAACCATGATTGTTCTAGCTTATTAATTTCATGCATCTGCTTTGACATTGGAGCCATGAACAAAGAGAGGGTGTATTGGCCAACGAAGCCAGAGAATGAACATAATTAATTATAGAAATAACACCTGATGGTAAAATGAATTCTGAGACATAAACAAGTGTTATTTCATGCATTGAACAAATATTGACTTGATACTGGCTTTCTCATAGCACTGTGTCAGGTACTATGGGTCACAGAGGTGGATTAATAAGACAGGAGCCTGCAACATATGGGAGCAGATGAACACGGAACTCCCAAAACAAGGGGGATTAGGAAGAAGCAGGATGTGGATGACCCGGCATGAGCCCAACACAGGGTGGGCCAGATTCCATGGCCTGCAGTGGAACTCTGACCCTATAGCACAGACCACTTTCATCCTGTCCCAGCATCATGGCAGAGGGTGGAAGCCCGTCCTGGACATTGCAGATTTCTTTCTGACAAGGCTTCTGCTTTGTGGTTCGAAGTTCTATCAAATATATAGTCTCTAACATTTTGCTGGTTCCTTTGACTAGTGTAAGACCCTCAGGTAAAGGTAAAAAAGTATAATACTTTAAGAGTTTGGAAGAGAAGACATCAGGGTGGTACAGCAGAAAGTTTAGGAACTCAGAGCCAGACATGCCTGCACTGGCATCCACTGAATTGAAACATGTTCATGGACACCTAAGGGGTTTCAAGAAGTAGGGCTCTAGAAGAGCTGTATACTCTCTGAAATTGTCTGAAGTTTTTGCATAGTAAAAAAAAATTGTCCAAAAGGAAAGATGGCAGATGGGAACAGTAGGAATTTCATAAACATCACAGTCAGACTTGGGCTGCATCAGCCGTGCAGCACTTACCTGGCCCTGGGCAAATTATTCATGTACACACCCCTCCAAGCTTAGTTTTCAGGTCAGAAAAACAATATGAATTATACCATGTGGCCAGAGGTGTGAGCTTTTCAGAAACAGGAATAGGAATACAATAATCCCAATACTAAATGAGTGCGGTCCTCACCTGGTTGGGGAGGCATCTTCATTCACATCAGGGTGTGCCAAAAGGTGTGAGGAGAAAGAGTATACAGAGCTAGCCACAAAAGTATAGACTCTTCAGAAATTGTTGCAATGGAGAGAAGTGCACTAAGGGAAGCCAGACCATTGCCTTCTCTTTACTCTACCATGCTTTATCCACAGCAATCATTGTAAGTCAGTGCGTTAAATTTCCAATGCCTCAAGCAGACCAATTTCTTAACTCTGGTCTCCAACTCTAAAGTTGTTCTGAATCAGCAAACTCCTGAGCCAAGAGATTCAACCCACACACAAGCAGGTCTTCAGTGTGCCTGTCATCTCTGGGGATCCCCCAAAAGGGTCTCACTCATAAGCCTATTTTCTTTCTCTGCTCCCACTGTTACCTGGAGATATCCTCTCTCTGTAAAGTTCTTGAAGATGCCTCACAGGCTGCTACTCAGAGAGAGGTCACCAATTCCCACACAGAGCAAGACAAACATGCTGGTACAGGATGCTGCCTTATTTCACCCTAATGGGTTGTTCTCAACTGTTACCTTCAACATTGTTTCTTTCTCACCTTCTCTGCCTTGTTCCAGTTTGTCATCCTCTTCCTGATTCTACTCTTCCTGCACATTCTTTAGCTTCCAAATGCCATTTACCTGCCTGAAGTAACTATGTATCAGTTAAGATTCATGTCAGTAAGCCACTTGGATGACTTACATGGATTAATTGGAAAACTGAGGTGACATTTTATCAGCTAGTAAATGCTAGAGTTTAGTTTCATGGTGCTATTGAAAGAAATTACCTATCAACATATATACGCATGTAGATTTAGATATTTCTTTTAATAGTTTATGGCTATTGATTGACTTTAATATATGGCCTGGAGTGGCTTTAATCTCCCTCTGTCCTTCTGCTCACCTGGTCTCAGCTCTGCCTGTTGCCAAGCATATTCTTATGTCCCTGAGGCAGAAGGGTGGGGCTTCTGTCGTGTTTGCTTGTGGGTCGTTATAGTGGTAGGATAACAATGGAGTCCAGTTTCAAAATCATTTCCTTAAAATGAAGTTTAAAATGGGGCAGAGGGGACTGCTCTACACCATAAGTCAACCACCCTTGCACTCTCATGCCTCAAGTTCTCATCTCGTCGTTTTGTCAACATTGCTCAAATGCCTTTAATGAACTTTGCCTCATGCATAAGAATAAGGTACCACTTGTACCCTTACGGAGGGACTGACACACTAGCCACAAACTGTAGTACCTCCTAGAGGATGTAGTACTGAGCCCCCAGCAGTGTGTTCTCTGTGAGCTCTGAAGATCTGGCATCATCTTGCATGGGGCTTCCGAAGGCAAAAACCTAGCATTCTCCCTGACTCTTCTCTTCCTCTCATCCATGATGTCCAATCAGTCACCATGGCCTATTGGATCTCCCCTGAAATACCTCTTGAATCTGCTCATTTCTCTCCATTGCCACTGCTATCAGGCTAGTCCAAGCCACCATGTCTTATTGCAGTCACCTCTTTTCTGGTCTATCCCAGTTCTGCTGCCTGTCCAGTCACAGGGAGAGCCAGGATGATCTTTCAGAGATGCCAATATGATAAGTCACTCCCAGGCTTAAAACCTTGTGATGTCTGGCCTTCTCACTCCTCTAATCCCAGCACCTGGCCCAGAGCCTGACACACAAAGGTGCTCAGCAGTGTTTGTTGAATGAGTGACTGAAGGAATTTGGTTGTAGTTATTCTGTGGTTATTCTCTGACTCTGAAAGTGTAAGAACTCAGTGGTTCCTACCATTTCTTTATGAGACAAAACCCAATGAGAACAGCAAAATAACCCCCACTCTGCATGGATAATATCACTGGTAGCTGCACTTTCCAGTGGGAGAAACTTGAGTGAGAAGAATCTCTCTCCATATGGGCTTATGCCAAGTTATTTATTTATTTATGGAACTGTCTCCAAAAGTTTCCACATCCTTTACCATTTAAGAAACCATGTCTGAAGGCCTCTGCCCATCACTTTCTCCTTGTGAGCCTACAGGCAACCACTTTCACAATTTTTGCCAAAAGTGTATATCAATGTTATTACTATTAACTTAAAATTTTTCTTTTAATCATCTCACCTACAAAACCTTAAATATCATCATTTTGACTAATTCTAAGCATTTACATCCATGAAATATTGGACTAGATATGTTTGTTAAATTTTCTTCTAATACACATTAAAACAAAAACATAACTAGTAATATAAAAAACGTTTAGTCCTGCACCACCTACATTCATCTGGTCTACCAGCCATGGTCCACATTCTACACTTTGGGAAATGCTCCTACAAGAAATTTATGAAAAATATGACTGAATTGCAGAAGCTTCTAATGTTTCCCAGGTATCCAGATCCAGGGTAGGAGAAAGGAGGACGTAACCTGCCATTTCTATTCTCAGAGCATCATTAGGAAAAATGAACAAGCGTGTATAATGTCCATATGGAAAACCTCGCAGGAGACCCGTCATCACAGCTGTGGACTGCCCAGGGATATTATGGGGGTGACCAGCCACACGAGGGAGACTTTATGACAGTCTCATCAGGTTTCTTGGCTTATAATCTGATCTTTACCTCACAAAATTAAGACTCACAAAAAATTAAGGAAGGAAAAGAAAGCAACTTACAGACCTTCAAGTTCAAGTCCCACAGGTACCTCCAGGGTGAGGCTGTGTGTAAGGATACACTGAAACTCTCCCTGTGACATGGCCTGGAGACTAGCTTCATGCATGATTGAAGGGACTCCAGGGGCTGTCTGTATGGGTTTTTTACTTGACTCTCTGACTTTTGAACTTAAAACACAAGTCATGGGCTTCCCTGGTGACGCAGTGGTTGAGAGTCCGCCTGCCAATGCAGGGGACACGGGTTCGTGCTCCGGTCCGGGAAGATCCCACATGCCGCGGAGCGGCTAGGCCCGTGAGCCATGGCCGCTGAGCCTGCGCGTCCGGAGCCTATGCTCCGCAACGGGAGAGACCACAACAGTGAGAGGCCCGTGTACCGCAAAAAATCCACAAAAAAAAACACAAGTCAGCCATGCCATGGGAAGGAAGGAGCTTTTTCTGGGAAGAGCAGATGCTGTTTGTGGCACAACCTCTACAGTGAAATGTCGACAGCAATTTACTTGGAAACACTCAGAATTGTCTTTATGATAATATTTCAGATTGCAGTAAGCAAGTGGTATATATTTATTTATAAGTTATAAGTTTACACTTCTGAGTTCTTTTTGCATTTTTAAGTTCTGTGTCTGAAATTCCACTTTGTTTGACGTGTTTATACTTGAAGTCAAGTTAGTTAAATTTATACTTGAAGTTATAAACACTGTTATAAAAGAAGTGTTTATGCTTTAAGTTATACTCAAAGTCATCTTTTCAATTATTAAGTTTGTTAGGTCCACTTAGTAGGCAAATTAAAAGCAGGCAGACACATGATTCAAAATGATGTCATTATTATTATTATTTAAATTTTTAAAATTTTATATTGGTGCATAGTTGATTAACAATGTTGTATTAGTTTCACGTGTACAGCAAAGTGATTCAGTTATACATATACATGTATCTATTCTTTTTTGAATTCTTTTCCCATTTAGGTTGTTACAGTATATTGAGCAGAGTTCCCTGTGCTGTACAGTAGGTCCTTGTTGGTTACCTATTTTAAATATAGTAGTGTGTATATGTTAATCCCAAACTCCCAATTTATCCCCCCCACACCTTTCCCCTTTGGTAACTATAAGTTGGTTTTCTAAGTCTGTGAGTCTGTTTCTGTTTCGTAAATAAGTTCATTTGTTATCATTTTTTTTAGATTCCGCATATAAGTGATATCATATGATATTTGTCTCTGTCTGATTTACTTCACTTAGTACGATAATCTCTAGGTTCATCCATGTTGCTGCAAATGGCATTATTTTGTTGTTTTTAATGGCTGAGTAATATTCCATTGTATATATGTACCACATCTTCTTTATCCATTCAGATGTCAATGGACATTTAGGTTGCTTCCATGTCTTGACTATTGTAAATAGTGCTACAATGAACATTGGGGTGCATGTATCCATTTGAACCATGTTTTTATCTGGATATATGGCCAGAAGTGGATTACTAGATCATATGGTAGCTCTATTTTTAGTTTTTTAAGGAACCTCCATACTGTTCTCCATAGTGACTGTACCAATTTACATTCCCACTAACAGTGTAAGAGAGTTCCCTTTTTTCCACACCCTTTCCAGCATTTATTATACTTTCTGATGATGGCCATTTTGACTGGTGTGAGGTGACACCCCATTGTAATTTTGATTTGCATTTCTCTAATAATCAGCAATGTTGAGCATCTTTTCATGTGCCTCTTGGCCATCTGTATGTCTTCTTTTGAGAAATGTCTGTTTAGGCCTTCTGCTCATTTTTCGATTGGGTTGTTTGTTTTTTTTGATATTGAGTTGCATGAGCTGTTTGTAAATTTTGGATATTAATCCCTTGTCGGTCTCATCATTTGCAAATATTTTCTCCTATTCTGTGGGTTGTCTCTTCGTTTTGTTTATAGTTTCCTTTGCTGTGCAAAAGCTTTTGAGTTTCATTAGGTCCCATTTGTTTATTTTTGTTTTTATTTCCATTACTCTAGGAGATGGATCAAAAAAGATATTGCTGCAATTTATGTCAAAGAGCGTTCTGCCTATATTTTCTTCTAAGAGTTTTATAGTATCAGGTCTTACATTTAGGTCTTTAATCCATTTTGAGTTTATTTTTGTGTATGGTATTAAAGAAAGTTCTAATTTCATTCCTTTACGTGTAGCTGTCCAGTTTTCCCAGCACCCAAGATGATGTCTGAAATCATGGTAAAGAAAGTAACTGGAAGGTTGACAGTCTTTGAAGGCTAAGTGGAGTTAGCACTAAGTGGAATAAGTCTTATAACCGAAGGGATCAGGCCTGCTGTGCCCACCGCTCTCATGCCCTGAAATGCTGGGATTACTGCATCTGCCCACAGATAGTTTACTGTTCCCCACACTTAATGTCTAGTCATCTGCTCTTAGAAGGAAGATAGAGCATATATGGTGGTGGAAAGATGAAGTCGTTTGCTTTCAATTGTTTCTGTTTTCTTACTAAATTAAGAAAAGATTTAATTTTAAAAAACCCTTGGAAAAATAAAGATCAAAATGTTAACAGTGTTTATCTTTGGCTAGAGAGTAGCTCCTACTCTCTTTAAAATGGAAGCTGCTCATCTTCAAAGAGGGGCAAAGATTAGACTAATGTGACTTAAGCCTTAATTTCTCTGTTAAAACACTGAGTAGAGGAGGGGATAAATGAGTGGTGGCTGGCTGACTTTTCTCTTAGGGCCAGTTTACTTCCAGTTGAAATTTCAATTACTGGCTCATTATTATTATTATTTTTTTTTGCGGTACGCGGGCCTCTCACTGTTGTGGCCTCTCCCGTTGCGGAGCACAGGCTCCGGACGCGCAGGCTCAGTGGCCATGGCTCACGGGCCCCGCCGCTCCGCGGCATGTGGGATCTTCCCGGACCGGAGCACGAACCCGTGTCCCCTGCATCGCCAGGTGGACTGTCAACCACTGCGCCACCAGGGAAGCCCCTGGCTCATTATTATTAATAGGCAACCATGCCTGGGAGGATGGGACTCCTCTATTAATAAAACGTGTAACTTTATTCTTAGTTCAAAATAAATAAATATTGTTTGTCATCTGACCAAAAAAGAAAAGAAAAGGTTGAATTAGCTGAGAATGAGGAAGTGACAGGAGTGAGGAGGGTTGTGGAGTGAGGACAAGGTATGAATAATTGACATCTTGGAGAGTGGAAGACTGACTAGGGAAATGATGGAAGAATGACAGTCAGCACAGTGGTACATGTCCCTCCATCCGCACTCAGCTGCTCATGTGCAAGGGGAGGTTGAGAGGAAGACTGGAGTTTATCCAGGTGAGTATGGCTGAAGAAGCAGAGGCAAAAGGACTGAAGATGAACGCAAAGAAATGGATTAACTCATGGAGCCCAAGCTAAGTAAAGGTGAGGTCAGGACAGGAGGGGGCCTTGAAAATAAAAAAGTGGAAGTCACTAGATCCCAGTGATGAAGAATTATTGAAGAGGAGCCATGAGAAGAAGACAGAAAGCAGTGGTTGGAGACTAGGATGCTTGCGGTCAAGAATTTGGAGGCTGGGCAATGTTGAGGATGACAAGGGCTAGAGAAGGGCCATGGATAGGAAGATTAATGGAAGGCAGAGGATTGAGAGACTAGGATGCTGGATGGGTCACTGCAGGGATGCTGAAGTCACCAAGAGGAGTAGAAGGGGTCACAGGAATAGTGAGTGAGACTAAGATGGATGTCCAGGTAATAAAATGTTCTGTGAATGAGGGGGGCTGGCTACAAGGTTGACAGATGGCCAGAACAAGGATGGGTGGTGGGTATTATATTCAGATGGCAACTGCTTCAAAGGACCCAAGGTTCTGGTCTGGAGCAGGCCCAGAATTACAACAGGGAAGGGAAGAAACAGCCACGTTTTGAAAAAGCTTTGTGGTATTGGTGTCTTTGGGGGAGAGGCATACTTCAGAGCAAGAGTACAATGGCAACTTTCAGAGAAGAGGCTGAGGATGGGGGCGCTCTGCTGATGATGGTGGTGAGCCCCAGGGGGCAGAGAGCAGAAGGGTTTGGGGAGCTGGGGTGGTAGAGGTGGAGGCAGAGAAGAGGATGAACTGTACTGCATGGGGAGAAAGTCCACAGAGGAGGCTTGGCTCGTGGGAATGAGGAGGGTATAGGGCAATAAGAGGCTTGATGGGTCCTGGAGGCCTCTTAGAGGAGAGTGGATAAGGAGTTCTAATTTCAGCCTCCTTCTTGAAACTGGTCTCTTGGGCTAATCGTGATGGCAGCATTGGGTGGTGGGCAGAGTTAAGGCAGCAATGGCCTGGTCTTTCATGAAGCATAGGAAATTTGTTCAACTTCCCTCAGCCTTCACAGAGAGTTGAATTTCCCTGCTGGAGCAAGTGGCCCTTCCATTAGGTAACACATTCATTTTGGAAGGTTAACTAATCCAACCCACGTTAACTGAGTCCCTGTTGTACTATGTACTATGTACTGTCCTAGGCACATGGAGTATGTCAGTGAGCAAAAGAGACAAAGATCTCTGTGCTCAGGTACTTATATTCATTATATTACATAATGAATATGTAAATTATATTGTATGATAGAAGGTGATAATTACTATGGAAAAAAGAAAAACTTGATCAGGGTAAAGGGAGATCTGTAGTGCTGGTGGTGGGAGCCTGTGTATTAAATAAGGTGGTCAGAGTGAGAAGGTGGCATTTGAACAAAGACTTGAAGGCAGTGCAGGGAAGAGCGTGGTAGGCAGAGGGAACAGCCAGTGCAAAGATCCTAGAGTGGGAAGCCTGCATGATGTTCTGGAGAAACAGAGAACAAAGAGGCTAGGGAAAAGTGAGCAAAGGGGAGAGATGTAGGAAAGTAGTAAAAATAGTAATAAATGTGATCAAATAAATGAGAGATATTTAGAGAGAGAGAACCCATGTTTACAATTTAGTTCTCTTCATTCACCATGGGACAGTGAACAAGTCACTTCACCTCTCTGGAAGGTCTCTCTGTCTCTGGAAGTCACCAGAAGCTTGCTGAGACTGAAGTTTAGACAGACCAAGCTTCATACAGTTTGCCATTTGGCTGCAGGTGTTATATTTTGTAACCTATTATCCTCAATTAACATTTATTCAGAGTCCACTAGAGGGCAGCCCTTTACTTAGAAATGGGAAAAGGTCTACCACCTAGCACTCTGTCATCTACTGGGTCATGATGACTAGAACAATCAGAATGAATAACAAGACGCTCTGAAAGCTTTCACTAAGGTTTCAGTTTTTCAACATTTCTTTAGTCACAGAATGTGGCCTTACATCATAGCAATACCGGAAGGTAGCATTTCCTGGCACTTAATTCTAAATTAAATTTCTCATGGGGTGTTTGTTTATATTGGGCAATCAAGTGACATAAAGTCTCATGTCCTCAAATATTTTCTAAAGAATGTGTCCTCATTAATGTTCATCTTGGAGCTCTGTTATTTCTTCCCCAGCCCTTATCACAATCTGTAACAAATGATTCTACATATCTATTCCTGTGTTTACTTGTTAATTGTCTCCTCCACTAGAATGTCACCTCCATGAGGGCAGGGCCTAGTCTGGGTGGCTCACCCCAAGAGGCTCAGCCCTCCCACAGGGTCCAGTAGCAGGCTGTCGGCTATTTATTGAATGAATAAATAATTAGAATAGGTCAAGCATCATGGTGATCATAGCAGGAGAGACCTTGGGAACTAAAATATGTAGAGTCAAAATAGTCTAACATAATAAACTGACTAGTTTGTGATGGAGAATATTTCTAATCAGTAACTCATATTATTCAAACTTTAGGATTAAAAATCATGTTATACAGCAAAAAGGTATAAATATATATGCATATACCAAAGGACACAGTTTTGACCAAGGAAACCAGTATTACCTTTGGTTTTGTTTTAGATTTTCTTTCTTCTTTTGCAGGACTATTTCACATTTTCCTGACAGTGTTTAATTTAGTGCCCGATATACTGCATGGGCACTGGCAGGAGTAAAGTAACTGGAACACATAAAGACTGAAATGTAATCCAGGCCCACCTTTTCAAATATCAGAAACGTGTATTTCAGGTTTAAACGTAGCAATGGTATTTGTTTATGGATTAAGCCTCATCGAAAGTAAAATTTCAAAAGGATTGCTGAAGAAATAAGTTTCTGTTATTGCTTTAGGTTTTAAATATTTCTAATCTTTGGTTAAACACTTGCTACCCATTCATCATCACAATAAATGCTTTTCCATGTTATTCTAGAGAACTCAAACTTATGGAAAAGGGAGCTGACATATTTATTCTCTTATCTATGAGTTTGACATTACTGGGTAAATAATCCTGAGGAGTTTTTGCCAGTACACCATGATATATTTTTGCTTCAGAAAACAAAGTATTTTTAAGATTCCATTTTCAGAGGAAACAAGACCTAGTAATTAGGATCACGATTCAGGCAACAAACAAGTGGAATTGAAGTTATTGAAAAATTGAAAATATTTAGTATTTAGAGCAGATACTAAAAAGATACCTCCCCTTCTTTAAAGTATTTTTTTAAGATTAATAATATTTACTGGTTAGATGTCCCTGGTAGATTTTTTAAAATAAATTTATTTATTTATTTATGGTTGCGTTGGGTCTTTGTTTCTGCATGCAGGCTTTCTCTAGTTGCAGCAAGCGGGGGCTACTCTTTGTTGTGGTGCACAGGCTTCTCATTTCAGTGGCTTCTCTTGTTGCAGAGCACAGGCTCTAGGCACAGGCTTCAGTAGTTGTGGCATGTGGGCTCAGTAGTTGTGGCTTGCGGGCTCTAGAACGCAGGCTCAGTAGTTGTGGTGCTCCGTGGCATGTGGGATCTTCCCGGACCAGGGCTTGAACCCGTGTCCCCTGCATTGGCAGGTGGATTCTTAACCGCTGCGCCACCAGGGAAGTTCCCTGGTAGATATTTTATGATGTTGAAATTACTAAATTTTTAATGAAAATATTTTGTGCCATTCCCAAGAGACTTGGCAGTCCCTGGGCTTCTGAAATACAATGATTAGCAATTATTGTTGTTTAGCACAATAAAGACCATTGAGTGTTTGTAAATAACGTTTAACTGCAGCTGTAAGTGGTTCCTTTGATAATTTCCTTTGGTAATAAAACTGACTATTCCATTCCAAAAAATGTCAAGCAATATTAGGGGATCAAACCTATCTATGGTGGTCCAGTTTTTCATCCTACACAAACGTATGTGGTGCCACCAACAGACTTGGGTGTTGCTGCCAACACAGATTGTGAATGGAGGGGACAGACCCACAAAACCTTGTTCAACTCTCAGGACCAACCTATTAAGTTTTCTTGGGTACCCTTGTCCACCCACTACTCTCTACAAAATCACTTTCTCCCTGTGCTGTATATACCTTTACTAAATAGTGCTCTAACATCACTAAGTTCGTCATTCTGTTAAGCACTTGATATGCATCCTTTCATTTAATACTCTCAGAAGATAGGTCTGGCTCCTAGTTTATAGATGAGTTAACTGAGGCATACTACAGTAATTATCATCATGTGTTTATCCTTGTCTTTTCCAACCCAGCCAGTTCACTTTTATTCATCCTACATATATTTCCCAAGCTCCGCCTATGTGCCAAAGTCTCCCCACCCCGGCCCCTGGCACAGAGCAGACCCTCATACTGGGTCCCACAGTGGAATGCATCCATCTGCTGATGTGTTCTAACATCCAGCGTTAAATTAGTCCTTAGATGTATGTCTTATAAGCAACATGCATTCCTGTGATTGGAGAAATTTTTTCAGATAAAATCGCCTCTTCAGGAGCTTGGCAGTGTTTCAGACCTAGCCTCCAGGCTGTTACTGAAAACAATTCAAAACATCTCAAAGGAAAGATCAGTGTGCCCTCACGAGAGGGCATCTCTGCACCCAGACCCCAACAACAGAAACAGTGAGGAGGCAGCATCTTATTTTGACAAAGAACCAGATTCCCATAACCTCCCTTGATTATGGAAACTGAAAATAGAACTCAGAAAGGTGAAGAAAGCAAGGAGGAAAAGATTAATAGATACCAAATAATAAAGTATGAATACTGAAAAAAGTTGGGTAAAGAGCCCAGACAGCAGATATCTAACAGACAAACCTAACCGTGGAAAGAAAGGCAAATGTCAGATAAGGATACAGCCCAGGTAAGGAAGCCCACAGTATCCCACCATCTTTTTGTGTGAAATTAAAAACAAATTTTGAGGGAACTCCCTGGCGGTCCAGTGGTTAGGACTCGGCGCTTTCACTGCTGAGGGCCTGGGTTCAATCTCTAGTCGGGGAACTAAGATCACACACACACACACACACACAAATTTGACCTCAAAGATTTTTCTATTTTTCTATCTTCAACCCTGGGCCAATTTCAAATGGAGACAGTAATTCTGATCATGTTTGGTGAAGGAGAAAGGCTTTCTCTGGAGCCAGGAAAGCCATACCATTATGTCAAGTTTTAACTTAAAGCAAAATTCTAGGGCACTTACAGGTCTTTGGAATAAAAATGTATGACCACCAAACTGAGGGCCTCAACACACAGTGATAAAATGCAAAGTAATGCCCAAAATATACATTGCATTTTCAATAGAAAAGATAACTAAAAATCCAGCCAGAGCCAGGTTAACTAGAGAAACAATGAGTATCACATTGAACAATGGGTATTGACCCAAAGACATCCAGGAGATGAGGTCAGAGTGGGCACCAGGTCCCATGGGCCTTGACAGTCCTTGTGAGAGATTTTCCTAGTGAGATGGGAGGCCACCAAAGGGTTCAGAACAAAGAAGAACATTGTATCAGATGTTCTCTCAGCATCTGTAGTGGCCCCCCATTACTCAATGTACTAATTCTCTTAGTTGATGCCCTTCTTCTCTGGAACATTTGCCCTTGGCCTTACAGAATCCCCTTGCCCAGGGGCCATACCCATCCAACCCAGGTCAGACCCTGGTTAATGTCTGACTAGTGTGGGATCAAGGAGACTGCAAGACACCAGCCTCTTGCCTTAAGGTGGGGAAACTCTGGTGCAACTCATGCTCCAGAGCCCCCGTGGGATCAGGCTGACACTCAGTCCAGCTGAGACCTCACCCTTCCCTGCCTCAGCCTGATTTGGACACCCACTTCTCCCAAGAGCACCCTCCCCAGCAAATCATGGGCATCTAAATCTCTGCCTCAGGCTCTGCTCCTAGAGAACTGGTCTTAAGCAGCATGATGACCCTTCTCCTCCATAACCTGTGCCAGAGTTGTAATTTTGCACTTCTTTCTGTGATTCTTTGCCTAATTTCTACTTTCACTGGACTGTGAACTCCTGTGTTCACTTTTGTTTCCTCAGCAACAACCACAGTGATCTGCATTCACCAAAGTCTTTACACAGATCTTGTAAAAATCTTTTCACCATTGACGTTAATTTTCATTATGAAAATATCATGTTGATGCTAACTAGAGGTGACAAAGTATTTTAGTGGTGGCTGTGTTCATTGGAAAATATAATCAATTGCCAATTTACTTGCCATTTAAAAATTACCTATGAAATGCCACGAAATCCAATGTTGCCCGCATCCTCCAGCAGAATGTGTGAAAAAAGGTTGTTCACTGACCATTTTGGGCAAGCTAGTTGCTTAGTATTAATTACTAAACACTGCAAATCCCAAGAGGGACAGACTCATTAAAAACATCTGGGTTGAGTTCTCCACAAATGGTATATGAAAAAATTTAGGGCTTAAGTATTATATAGCTATTGAGTTTGTTTACATTCAGCAATCAGCACTGATGTCTCCAGTGAACCCATGGGCCATTTCTATAAAGGGCCTCCTCCTCCCCCTGTGTAATTTCCTCCTATTTTACACCTTTTTTCAAAAATGGGGTAATAAGCAACTCCTACATCAAACATCATGTTGAAAGTGGGAAAATGCTACAACTTAGAACATAAAAGAGGCTGGTGATCTAGGTGACTTATGTGAGGATTCTGGTAACATTTTTAAAAGTCAATACAGAGTTCAATAAAACAAAGTTATAAAGCATTTTTCTTCCATATAAATGCCTTTGACAAGATTACAGAGCTACCCACTTGAAGATTACAGCACTAAACTCAAATAGGATGATGTGATCAGGCTGGAGCTGGAATTGATTTCTTGGTGGTGTCTAAGAAGCCCTGTTCCCAGTCAGCACATGGCCAGGCTTGTGCCAAATTTCTGGGAAGACTGTTTATGTCAATACAAACATATGGCATTGAGGATTCATAAATCCTAGGCAGAACACAGAGTCCATGGTTATTTTTACAACACAAGAGAGACAAGATGCATTTAATCAGGGAGGGGTTGTAGCTCACTTGCAAAGCCCCAAGACCACCTGATGACAGGCAGATAAAACAGCCTGCTGTGCGAGCCTTCAGCCAAACGTCGCAGTGCAGATGCCCCCAAAGCCACAGTGCACATCACCCACTTTTAACCTTAATGTCTCAAACTGAGATGCTACCTGTTCAGTGCCTTTTATATCAGTACCCTTATCCAGGCAAAGTCGAACTTAGAGATAATCATTTTCAATATTTAGCAATATTCCCTCCAGAACTTTTAAAATCGATACAAACTCACACATATATATATATGTATATATATATATACACATTCTCTATTTATTTACAAAATCCAAGTCTTGCTACATATGTATTTGATTATCTTTACTTTCAAAATATCAAGACAGTCCAATAAACAGAGTCACATTCCTCAAGTTAGTTGAAAGGAGAGATAAAATCAAGATTTGCAGGGTGTGAATTTTTTTTCTGGTCCACAGGAGATGTCTCACCAATGGAATCTAGCTCTACTGCTGCTATGAAAGGAAGGGTCCGTTCTGCCATTTCAGAAGAAAAAACTCAGGGGAGGATAGAGAAGTGACTGGAAGGTTAGTAGCAAGCCCTGAGGTTTGCACAACACACATCTCTATTTCCCAATCCATTCACGTGAGCTTCATTTTCATCTGTGAAAAGATAATCAGAGCACATGCCTATGTCCAAAAATGAGAGAGAATGTTCAAAACTAAAATATCAAAATAACAAAAATCTGTCTCAGGTTTGATACTTTAAAAAATATATTAATTTCCTTTTTTCCTGCATGATCAGGATGTCATAAAAGGCAATATTCATGATTTTTTAAAGTAACTCAGAATCATCACAGTTAAAGTTTAACTCTATGTTAAAATCATTTTATATTGGTGATACTTGAAAATCATATCCCTCTGCTGATATGGTGCCATTTTCACCCCCCAAAAAAGAAGTTAATATGGGAATAATTACATGCTGGGAAAGACAGCGGTACTAATAATAATCGCATCTTCAGTACGTTCTGAATAAGAACTAAACTGCCAAAAATTACTACCTCAGAAATTGGTGTTGTTAATAATTATTGTCACTGAAAGAGAAAATTCCAGGGTGAATATCCAGATTGCCTTGTGAGTCATTAAGTCTTGCTCATGTGAATATAAGATATTATAAGAAGTAACTGAAGTTTAACATGTTGCTTAGCATTTTGTAGGTAACAGTCCCAGAAATGCAGATCGCTGATATTGTGCTTTGAGGTGATTAATGCTTAGGAAGAGCAGAGACCCTTAACCGTCAGTTATAGTTTTACTGGCATCTTATTGTTCAGGAAGGTTGTAAATGCCAATGCTGCTTTACCCCAGGAAGTAGAAATCAGGCATTTATTAGAATTCCTTAACTGGTTTTATGGTCAACAGATGACACATGAATTATTCATAGGTGTAATATGATAAACTGTCGCTGAACCTCCAACCTAGTTTTATTCACAGCCAGGAGCCTCATCCGTGCAGACAGCACAGAATGCTTGCCATAAGGAATGAGTAAGAATTTCTTTAAAAATCAGCATGCTATTGCTGGTATCCCCGGAACCTTGATGGTGCATATTTCTTTGTTGTAAAGACAATGGATGCATTTTTAAGATGTTTCCATGTGGATTTCTATTTGACTTATGATCTAAATCATACTTATATACAAAGCATAGTAACCTATACTATCTGTACATGTACTATTATATCTATAAATCCTTTTTTATAATCCTAAATACCATAGAGAAGAGAAATTACATATGTGGGGCACATTTATTATATCCCAATGCTATTATTACCTGCCTAATACGTTTTTTTATGAAATCACATCAAAAGGTAGCAACAGCGAAGTCAGACAACGTGCATTGGTCTCAATTTTTCCCACTGATTCCAAAGTTGGGGCCATTTAAATTCTCTACCGTGAGGTAGGTAGGAGGGGAATGGAACTCAAATTAGCGTAGTTTACTAATGTTCTTTTTTATTCCCAGCAGATAGGTAGGGAAAAGTGAAAATGTATGGTCATAAGAAGCACCTAGAGGAGATGGGAGTTTTGTCTTGTTATCAGAGTTTAGGTTAAAGTATATAGTCTATATAAATACATATTCTATGTAAGATATTATAGTCATTCTAAAACAGTTTAAAATGCTTCTTGAATATCTTACCTCTTTCCCTACTGGCATGTGGACCTCATGTCTATGTTATGAGTTAATTGAGATAACAATTATAATAATGGTGTCGATTATAATAATAAACAATAGCAGCTGTTACATTAAATGCCACCTAACGTTAAAGGAAGTTTATGTGTACTCTCTGCCCCTAAACTAACTTAGCCAGGTAACTATGATTAACCTATTTTAAAATGAGAAAACTGAGACTCAGAGAAATTACACCACTTGCTCAAGTTCACGTACTTGGAGCTGTTTGCAACATTAATGGAGGGCTTGCCCCTCCAGATCCACCCTCCACTGTGCCCACCAGGTGATAACTTGGAGGGACCACATTAGCAGACATCGTGGCTCTCTGATTTTTGGTGGGTTCAGTCAATGGGGAACCCGGGCAGGTGACCAGAGGTAGAGTGAGATATATTTTCAGGGTCAGGGTATTCCTGTCCCCCAGCTCCTTCTCCAGAGGACTGGTTTCATCACTTAACCAGAGGTCTCAGCACCTATGAGGGCACCCCTCCATCCCAGGCTTTGTCTTCAGACTTCCAGTACCTCTCCTCCCCTAATCCCAGACTGGGGACCACAATGGTGACTGCGTACTATACAATGTCATTTGGGGTTTCCCTAGAGCCCACTCCTTTATAAATAGGCCCTTTTGTTAACCCTTCCTCAAATTATCCTAATTTGAGCACACTGCTTCCTGCTGGGACCCAGATTGATACCTATGCTATACACATGCTCTGAGGATGTAGAGTCAGTGCCTTCAAGAAGCTTTTTTTCTTAGAGGTAGAGCAGAAGCAAACAAATGCAGTAGTCATTCAATGTTTTCAAAAGCACAGTATCTGTAATCCCCCTTTTCTGGCAACTTCATAGGTATTCTTGCTAAAACTCAGGGTGCCCTCCCCTGGTTTCCAAAGCTTCTGGGTTTAAGCCGGGCTGTTTTAGATAATCATTCAGCAGCAGACACACTGAACAGCAAAGGAAAGCTCTCTATTAGACAGAGCCCTTCAGAAAGGCTAGTTCTGAGGAGCTCGAGAGAAGATAGAACATACTGGGGTGAACTTACCTTGAAATCCTGTAATTACCCAACTGCCTGCCTGCCTTGGCTGCAGGGCAGAGAATCTCCGTGACAACCACCTACATCACCCCTCTAATGCCCTTCCTTCAGCCAGCACAGGAGGGACTTGAATATTTACTTTCACGATGTGCGCTTCATTGCAACACTAAAGGAACAACTGGATTCAACTGATATCAAACAAATACAACGGCACATAAATCTATATTAATTTTCTTGAATTTGAAATGTTTTGTACTTAAATACTGTGATGGTCCATGTTATGTGTCACCTTGGCGAGGCTGTAGTCTCCAGTTATTCAAACTTCACAGGTGTCACTGTGGAGGTATTTTGTAGATGTGACTAAGTCCAGTAATCAGTTGACTTTAAGTAAGGGAGAATATTTTAGATGATCTGGGTGGGCTTGATTCAATCCATTGTAAGGCCTTAAAAGCAGAACTGAGGCTTCCCTGAGAAAGAAATTCTGCCTGTGGACAGCAGCTTCAGCTTATGCATGAGAGCTCTAGCTTGCCCTTCATGATGATCTGCCATATGGATTTTGGACTTGCTTATCCAGCTCTCATAATCACGTTCTAGGTCTTTGCAATAAATCTCAGTATATATCCCCTATTGGTTCTGTTTCTCCAATTGACCCTGACTGATATAAATATCTACTAGGAAGAGCAAAGAGTTGCGATCCTAAAACTATTCTTTTTTTTTAAGATTTTTTTTTGATGTGGACCATTTTTTTTTTTTTTTTAAATATTTATTTATTTATTTTTGGCTGTGTTGGGTCTTCGTTTCTGTGCAAGGGCTTTCTCTAGTTGCGGCAAGCGGGGGCCACTCTTCATCGCGTTGCACGGGCCTCTCACTATCACGGCCTCTCTTGTTGTGGAGCACAGGCTCCAGATGCGCAGGCTCAGTAGTTGTGGCTCACAAGCCTAGTTCCTCCGCGGCATGTGGGATCTTCCCAGACCAGGGCTCAAACCCATGTCCCCTGCATTGGCAGGCAGATTCTCAACCACTGCGCCACCAGGGAAGCCCCGATGTGGACCATTTTTAAAGTCTTTATTGAATTTGTTACAATATTACTTCTGTTTTATGTTTTGGTTTTTTGGCCGCGAGGCATGTGGGATCTTAGCTCCTCAACCAGGGATTGAACCCGCACGCCCTGCATTGGAAGGCGAAGTCTCAACCACTAGACTGCCAGGGAAGTCTCCCTAAAACTATTCTTAATTGCTATAATTAAGTAAACATAAAGCTATACTGATTTGGGGAAGGTACATGAGGGGACAAAGCAGCAAATCATTAAGTAGCTCCAAATGGGAAAAATGCAAAGTTGAAATTAAGAGAAATCACATTTAGTTCTGTAAAATGCTTTTGTTTCTTTAATGCGATTCAGAGTTATGTGGCATCCATAAAAAGGTCTTAAGGAATGTATAAGAATTCATCCAAAATAAGTTCACTTAGAGGCTTCTGGGATCCAAAATCTGTATACAAATAAGATGAAATCCAACTGGGTCATAATACTGATCAATTCAATAAAACAAAATTTAATATGTAACATGTCCACTTGGGGGACTTATGGGAAGACATGAAGGAAAAATTATAAAGAATAATTTCTGCTAAATTCGTACTTGTACATAAAATACTTTATCAAATTGTTACCCTGCATCTCAGAGTAGTTGCAAGTATGAATTTTATTATAAATTATCTAAAGCCTAGAGTGTCTTCAAGGATATGGTATTAAAACATTGTGAGTTTTCAAACTGACTTTTTATTACCATATCTAGCAAGTACACCTGTCTTCTTTTGTTCTCAAAACTAAAAAATGTCTGTATCAAAATGACTCAAGAATATTCATTCTTGACATGATTCTCCAAGCAGTTATAATGATCAGATGGATACAGAGTAAATGAAAACTATAAGAAAAGTTTTACGCTTCTTCAAACACTGTCATCTCCCATAAAAACTATGATGAAATTCTACAGCAGTCTAAAGTGTGCTCCAAAGCAGTGCATAATTCCAAGTTCTTCTTGGACCAGTTTCATGACAATTTTTTGAAAGGGCAAAAGCTCTTCTGGATGATGTTTTACCTGCAGCCTTACCCTGAAGCAAGGGTTTCATAAGCAGCACCACAGTCAGGCCTCAGAGTGATCTTGTCATTAGTTTAATATCTAAACAAGACTTCGCCATGAGCAAAAATCAACCTGCATCCAGTTTTAAAGAGGGGCACCAAAGACCTTGAACAGATGTTAAGTATTATCCACAACAACTTAATAGTTGTTAACAACAACAGAAAAGACTCAGAGAACAGAGAAGTTGTTTCTTCTCACTTTCAGGCCAGAATAACAAAGTTGGGAGGACTCCCATGCTGTGATGTCTTTATTAAAATGTTCACTGCATAATATCATTGTCTTTCCATTTGGAATTCATGCATTTTTTTTAGCTGCTATATTATCATGTATACTACTGAAAAACTCTTCATACTGCTCAAAATACACTGGAAACCGTTTTTAAAACGTTTTTTTCTAAAGTGAAACAGAGTAGAACCCAAGTTGTTTGTAATGGTAGTTAAGAGCTGAAAATTCATCAGGGAGAAGCAAGCTATAGGAGGATGAAAATAAATATTTTGCCATTTTGAACACACCAGGTGGCACACTCGGGTGAAATGTCAGGCACTGGCACAGGAAAGGAATTTAAACGCACAGCTAAAGAAGAAATCTAAAACAACAGTCTCTCAGCACCACATACTGCCCATAAACTATTTTAATACTGTGTTTTAAACTTAAGAATAGCATGTAATTGCCTAGACATACAATCCTTCTGGACTTAGTCTCAATCTTAAACATAAACCTAAAATAACTGATCTTTGAAGATGTAGATTTCCAGTACATAATATGAATATGAAGATGTAGGTTTCCAGTATAAAATATGAAGATTTATTGGTAAAATTAGCAGTCAACAATGCACAATGAGATCACATGGGAAAATACTGCTTTTACTTTTAATATAGATGAGTGATTAACAGAAATATATATACATGTTCACACACACATTATATAAATACTCAGTTCCGGACATCTGTAGAACACCAAACTTCTTCTAAGTTCACAACTAAGCTTTATGTTTTTAATGTTGTCATGTTTTTATATCTAAACACCAACACACAAGAGAGTGCTTAAGAGAAACAAGGTGCCATCTCTGTATTCATGTAATAGATTTACAAATTCCAAACAAAACCATCTCTGCATCAACAACATCTTGCACACTGCAAGATACTCAATTTTAAAAAGGGCTGGATGAATAAGTGAATGAGTGAATGCACACATATATGAATAAATAAGGTGAAGGATGGATGGATAGAAAGAGACCAGACACACTTAACTGAAAACGAAGCGAAAATTCTCCCCACAGTTTCCACTCTCATACTTCTAACAGTAGTCTTGATGAACTGTCCAAAGCTCACTCCTCACATCATCAGACGCCCTACTACCCCCAGCTGGAGAGAAGGGGTGAAAACTGACTTTGCCAGGCAGTTCACACACATCGTCTCATTTAGTCTGCACAACTGGTGAATCAGGCAAATACCGCCCCTTTGACAGATAAGGAGACTGAAGTTCTGAGAAGTGACATGCCCGGGCACTGGACACTTGGAACGTGCTGAAGCGGAATTCAAATCCAGGCCTTTTCTGACACAAAGTATGTGCTTTTTCTGTTTACATTTGTATGGCGTCGAGATGTTATGAGGCATCTTTCTGTAAGGGTTTGCCCAAGTATTTGCACGTAACTGTATTAATTTACCTTTGCTTCATCTCATGCATATGTCCTCTCAGAAGACTGAAGTGTGAAAACTTTAAATATGAAACTAAATTGAAAAAATCAATCCTCCATAATTCTCCCACTCTAACACAGAAGTTGTTTCCAAGGCAAGTGATTTTGGCTTCTGGCTTCTGCCAGCCAGAAATGGGCTGGCAGACACTCTTCCATCTTCCTACACAGTGAGTCTAAGTCACGGCTGCAGTCAACAACATAAGTGCTTTAAAACGTGAGGCCTGATCCAAGACTTAGGGATGCTTTTGGCCCCTCCTTCCAGGACTGAGACGTCCTGGATTGGGAAGTGCTGTGGGACAATGTCTCCTGCACCAGAGCCCTTGACCCCGCTCCTTTTGGAGTGCAGTTGAGGCCCTTCTTAGAGAAGATGTGTATCTCTGGACAAGCAAATAGCACCCCTTCACCCACAGAGTATTTTCACATTAGAATGGACTTTACAGGTGCTTCATTCACATCCCTTCACTGAACAAGTGAAAAAGCTCTCACTCAGAGAACACGTAGCCATAGTGTTCTGGGTTCCTCCCGGCTCCAAGTTGTTTTCCAGCAGATTGCCAGGCAGTTGTATTCCTTTTAATAGTCAGTTCCTTGAACAATGAAAGTGCAGTTACAACGTGGCGACAGCCACAGGTTCAGTAGACACAATAACCGTCGGCATTTACCACGGATTGCCACATGTCAGTGATGCCTAATGTTTTTATGTGCATAATCCTACTTGAGCCTCGTCACAGCCCCGAGATCGGCATTATTATAGCCACCTTGAAGATAGGGAAACCGGGGCTCTGAGAAACGAAGTTACTTGTTTAAGGCCATATAGCTAAAAAACGGTGGATCTGCAGTTTGAACCCCGTTGAATAAGGAGCTTAGACACCATGTGCATACTATATTACCCTGCTCGTAACTAGCCACATGAAATCTTCCAAGAAAGTCTATTTATTCTCTGTTCATGAAACAGAATCACATAGTGATCATTTACACCCTGATGCTCCATCCAGATACCCTTATGCCTTGGGCCTACCTGAAATGTTCACCTTTAATTCCTTTTAATGCCCCACTTGCTGACCTAATGTTCCTACTGCAAGACACGTGGCTGACTGCTATAAGGAGAATTAGATACCTCTCAGCAGAATAGGAAAATGTGCCTCGCTGAGGGAGCTAATTCCAAAACTAGGCATGATGGAATAGGACTGAAAGATGCAGCTCTGTGGCCCTCTGACATTGCACACCTCTGCTTGAAATAGAAGGATGTGTTCAAAACCTGACTCTGGAATCTTCCAGAGAGTGAGGCCAGGAAATGAGGGCATTGTGGCTGGTCTTGTCCTCCAGTGCCAGTGCCTAACCCTTGAACTTAACCATCCAGACTCAACACTTTCCTTTCCTTCCTGGACTCCGGAAGCCCACAGAAAAATGGGCTGGAGAGGTAAGAATCTCCAGTGATTCACTCTAGAGTAATGCCAGTTGATCCCCTCTTGTCTCTCCACTGTTATTTCTCTTTGCCATCTCTTCTGGAGGAATTGTGGGGATATCAGTAAGCCACTTCAAATCCTTTCTGAAGTGAGACTGAGGTGTAAATGAACAAAGTAATTATTGTCAGGGAAATGTGTGTGGGTCCCTCTGCTCTCTGGGTCTCCTGCTACCATATCCCCTCCACCTACAAGAACCATTCTAGGCTCTTCAGTAGAAAACAAACAAACAAAACAACCCCCAAAATACTCAAGGCAAACTGCCTGGAAAACAACACGTGTGGGAAATATGGTCCTTGATTTCAACCCTGAACACAATGTTCTAAGATGTTTTTTAAAGCTAGGTTTCCTTCCAGAGCTCAACTTGCACAGGGCTGCCAAATAAACATTTTGGACTCAAACAGTAGTTAGGGAAACATTTGTATGCTTGGATTTGAATGAGAAGAGGAAACTGCTGTGGATGAGAGATTGCAAAGTGCCGTTCCACTTAGCACGGCATTAAAAGCACAGCAACAATCAAAGTGACACTTCTTCTCACCCGGAGGTTCCTGACTGCACAGCCTACCCCTCACAAGTGGAAAGGCATCACTTTTCAGAGGAAGATCCAATGCACCACTCGCTTCCTAAGAAATGCAATTGTTTGAAACCAGCACTGACTAATGTGGCTTATGTAAGCTCATATTTAAGGCAACGTCCGCCTCTGTCTTGATTCCCTCGTTAGCAACCTGTTCTGGCTAAACCACCACATGGTGCCCCAGATACCTAATTTTTTAAAGTTGTAATTTTGCCAGGAGAAATACACAAGTGTATGTGGTGCCAATACATACACTGAGACATAAGCTTATCATACTAGTTTAACTGTAGGTACAATGCTGTCTTTATATAATATTGTTCCTCTGCAAAGCTGTAAGGAGTTCTTAAAATTCTGTTTGGTGGATGAGGAAAGGGAAGCAAGTCAACCTGTTAATGATCTACAGATGCTATGATTAGAGAAATAGAGGAAAAAGAACAGTCTTATAATTGTAAGCCAAAACAGTTGACTGCATGCTATTACTAAAGTTTGCCTCCCTAAGTAAAATTAAATAATTGCTTTATTAACTGAGCTCATGCTTTTTACAAGAGGGTCTCAGGAATAAGTGCTCAATGAGAATTGATTCCCACTTTTGATGCAATGGCCTTTTGTGAGGAAGATGGAGGTGCAGGAAAGAATGGGTGCAGGAGAAGAACACTGTAAACAGACTGACCGTCCACCAACCTCCCTCCCCTTCACCCAACCAATTACATGACCATCTTGGGACAGTGTGGTTTTTGAAAAGCTCTATAGGTGATTCTAATGTTTCACCAGGACTCAGGATCACTGTTCTAGATCATCCATGGAGCTAAGATGAGGGGGCTGAAGTTTTATTTGAATACACTGAAATCACATCAAATTTTTTAAATTAGTAAACAAAACAGCTTTAGAGCAGTGATCTAAATCTAAACCACTGGCAGATTAAATGGAGCTACCTGTGACAAAACTACCTTGTTCTTCTGTCACCTGAAGAGACCCATGTGAACACTGTTCCTCAGTCAGTATTTCCAAAGTACATTAAGTTGATCACTAATAACCAGTCTCTCTAAGCCAAAGCATTTACAGAAGGAGGGTTTCTGCTAAGAGCACTAAACCTGAAAACAAAAAAATATATTTGGAAATGGTAATAGAACGGCAAGATTTTGATGATTCCCCTGCTTTTACTCATTTTAGATTTATGTATCATGTAGCCCAATACAATCAACAACTATTGAGAAAATAAGTGAAAATGGGTGACAAATAGCATATGCGGTAAATTAAATATGGCCATACTTTTCTGCATCTACTTTCATCAAGAGTTGGGTCTATTAGAATTACCATGTGATCTAGCAATCCCACTCCTGGGCATATATCTGGAGAAAAGGTACACGCACCCAATTGTTCAAAGCAGCACTATTCACAATGGCCAAGACATGGAAGTGTCCATTGACAGATGAATGGATAAAGAAAATGTGGTGTGTATATATATATATATAAAATGCAATACTACTCAGCCATAAAAAAGAATGAAATAACGCCTTTTGCAGCAACATGGATGGACCTAGAAATTATGATACTGAAGTGAATCAGACAAAGACAAATACATGATATCACTTATATGTGAAGTCTAAAAAAAGATACAAATGAACTTATTTACAACACAGAAACAGACTCACAGATTTTGAAAACAAATTTATGGTTACCAAAGGGGAAAGAGAGTGGGGGAGGGATAAATTAGCAGTTTGGGATTAACAGATACAAACATAAACAACAAGGTCCTACTGTAGAGCACAGGGAACTATATTCAGTATCCTGTAATAAACCATAATGGAAAAGAATGTATATACACACACATATGTATATAACGGAATCAATTTTCTGTACTAGAAACTAACACAACATTGTAAATCAACTATATTTCAATTAAAAGATTAAATTAGGGACCTCCCTGGTGGCACAGTGGTTAAGAATCCGCCTGCCGATGCAGGGGACATGGGTTCGAGCCCTGGTCCAGGAAGATCCCACGTGCCATGGAGCAACTAAACCCGTGAGCCACAACTACTGAGCCCGCATGCTGCAACTACTGAAGCCCACGAGCCTAGAGCCTGTGCTCCGCAACAAGGGAAGCCACCGCAATGAGAAACCCACACACCGCAAGGAGGAGTAGCCCCTGCTCACCACAACTAGAGAAAGCCCATGCACAGCAACAAAGACCCAACGCAGTCAAAAATAAAAAAAATTTTTAATGTTAAAAAATTAAATTAAATTTAAAAAAGAGTTGTGGTCTATTAATCTAACCCTGATCCTTTACCTCAAGAGCTCTTGCAGCTTCTACTCATGCTTTTCTTAAAATCCTGAGACTACCACACTGCAAAGAAGCTCAGGATGAAAGACCAAATGGAAAGAGAGACCCAGGCATCCCAGCTGACCCAGTTGAAACCAGATACCAAAAATTTTAAAGTCATTGTGATACTGAAGTCACAGAAACCTTGAAAGAAAATGATTGTGTCATCTTGGAATTCATAACAGTGAAGAAATGAAAATCTGGACATAATCAAATGCATAAAAGGACCTCAGGAAAGTGCATTTTTCTAAAACATATGAAAAAATGTGTATTATCAAAAGGTCAGGCCCATGATGGAATACAACTCAAAAAGGAACAGAATATAGAAATGAAAACTGGTAATTGTGAATAACCTTGATAAAGAAGAAAGGGGAAGAAACCTTAATAACCAATGCGGCTGTATGAAAAATTCTCTGGTTCATTCATTCATCCACTCATTCACACAAACAAACATGGAATATCAGCCATGTGCAAAGTGTTGTGCTCTAATGAGGTCATATTTTTAAAAGCACAAGCTAAAGATGGAAGAACCCATATTTTTGAAAAATATATACTAAAAAATTTTTTTGAATGGCTGAGATTTATAAGAATATTTACAGAAAAGCTTTTGAATGAGCTAAGACATTCAAAAGAAATGGGGTCTAAAATTATGTTCCAGGGCAATAGAAATAAGAAACAAAATGTGATATTGCTTGGGGCAGATGGTATAATGCTATTTAACAGATGCTAGTGGGAAATTCAGAACTCTTCAACATCTTTTCTTCTTCCATCTTCTCCCCTGAAGATACTGTTTTACAGTTAAAATAAGAAACTGGAACCCAAGACAAGAGATAAAATTAGTTAAAATGAGGAAAGACACACACACACACACACACACACACAGGTGCCTTACTTACACTGACTTCAAGTTGCCCACCTGAGCCAAATCACATCCCAGGGCCCAGAAAAAACTTGCAAATATGATTACCAGCCACTGTCAATAGTCTCTGAGGATAGGCACCAAAAGCTCTGAATCAGATTAATGTGACTCCACTTTTCAAATAAGAGAAAAAGGTGGATTCTGGTTATAAAG
The DNA here is from genome assembly GCF_003031525.2 of Neophocaena asiaeorientalis asiaeorientalis. NCBI lineage: Eukaryota > Metazoa > Chordata > Mammalia > Artiodactyla > Phocoenidae > Neophocaena > Neophocaena asiaeorientalis. The sequence continues at coordinate 394,087 of NW_020172142.1, read as the reverse complement.
CTTGAAATCAATGCCTGATAAAATTCTAGAAAAATAGCTAATGAAAACAGGTGGCTAATGAGCATTTGGAAAAAAGGCTGATTCTGAGGAGTTAGGAATCACTAACTAAAATGTGTGGTATTTTATATAGGTAAGGCTTTTTTTCCCCAGATATAGTGTCTCTTTTAGTCCTTACATTAAAAGAGTCCTTTTAGTCCAACTCAGTTGCCATGATTCAGATGCAGAAACTGAGTTTCCTAAACATTGAGTATGTTATGTCCAAGGTCATATAGTAAGTGGCTGAGCTACAACTCAAATTCAATTCATTCCAAACTCAACTCATTGCTGATAGAACAAGGGATCACCACAGATATAGTGTAAGTTGATTTCAGCAAGACCTTTGACAGAGTTCTTTGTCATATGTTCTTAGACAAGATAGAAACTGTGAGCTAGATGATGGATGGAAAGGAACCGCATCTTCTTTTGGATGTCTCAAAGCATCTCAAACTCATCTTGTCCAAAAGCAAATTCATGAACGTCTCCCTCAAACCTGGCTTTCTTTATTCCTTTCTCAGTGAAGGTATTATGTGCATTCTAGGAACTTGGTAAGATATTCTTGAAAAGCTTCCTCCGTGACCTCATGTTCAATCCACCACCAAAGCCTGCCAATTTTATTCTGAAATAGCTCTCAGAACATGTAAGGTATCATTCCACTGCTGATGACAATCAAGAGTCAGTCTGGTTGTTACTCTTTTGAAGTATATCTTTTATCTCTGGCTACTTTTGAGATCTTCTGTGTGTCTTTGTTGTTCTACAGCTTCACTAAGATGAATCTAGATGTAGATATTTTTTTTTGTTGTTATCCTGCTTGGGAATGCTGGCCTTCATGAAAATCTTGATTGGAGCTTTTCATCTCTTGAAATATTGCCTCTAACCCATTCTTTAAACTCAGTAACAACACTGCTTTGTTACAAAATTTATCTCAGTTTCTATGGGTTGGGAGTCTGGGTGTTTTAGCTGGAGCCTCTGCTCATGGTCTTATAAGGCTGAAATCAAGGTGCTGGTCAGTTGTATCCTCAAAGTAATTGCACTTAACTTTGATTTTTTTATTAAATTTGAGGGTCTTTATGTTTTAATAAACGAGTTTAACAAATTCACATCGACTGGGATAATAAATTTGATCTTCTTGTGTCATTTTATCTTGTGCTTCTGTGCTGCTCCACTGCCCCTCCTACCCCTCCACTCCAACATCTTTTTCTTTAGGGACCAAAGCTTCCTTTGATCTTTTCTCTCCTTCTTTGATATCCGGAAGTAATACATAGTCTCTTAAAACTTTTAAGCAATTACATGCATATTTTAAACCATTTAATACTCCTTTCCCTATCACCATGAAGAATAAAACGGTATCGGAAGATATGTCCATGCGACTTTCTCTCTTCTTTTTGTCCCCCACCAAGTAAAAGAATTGTAGCCTTTAATTCTTTTTTTTTAACATCTTTATTGGAGTATAATTGCTTTACAATGGTGTGTTAGTTTCTGCTGTATAACAAAGTGAATCAGCTATACATATACATATATCCCCATATCTCCTCCCTCTTGCGTATCCCTCCCACTCTCCCTATCCCATCCCTCTAGGTGGTCACAAAGCACCGAGCTGATCTCCCTGTGCTATGCGGCTGCTTCCCACTAGCTATCTATTTTACATTTGGTAGTGTATATATGTCAATGCTACTCTCTCACTTCTTCCCAGCTTACCCTTCCCCCTGCCCATGTCCTCAAGTCCATTCTCTACGTCTGCGTCTTTATTCCCGACCTGCCCCTAGGTTCTTCAGAACCTATTTTTTTTTTAGATTCCATATGCTTATATACTTTTTTCTTACTTAAGAATTTTTGTTGATGTCATATTAAGTTGTACAATAAGAACAATTGTTTAACATTAACTCAAATTTTAAAGGTTTAATTACTCACCATTTATTTTATATTTCATTTTCCCTTAATCTGAGGTTTGATGAATTCCTTGATTGCCTGAACAATTTTAAGTAATTTTGAGTTCTTGAATGTCTGAGAAGTCCTTTGGGTTGAGACTGGAAGGCACTCCCCTGACTGTTTCTGGCTTGTTGATGGAACTCCTATTATTTTGACAGGCATTTGGAATGAGGTTAGATGTACGGGTATAATTGTAATTTTTGGGGGGGCCAAATACATATTCTTAAGGCAGCCAAAGAAAACATGAAAACCACCAGTGGTCCCTGGCTAGCTGCAGACCTTATGCACATCCTTTAATTTCTCTGAGCTCTCCTTCCTTATGGATAGGAAGGAGGCTCATCCAAACCACCTCAGACACTCTTCCAGATGTTTTAGTCAAGACTTTATGAAGCTAATAGAAATACCAATATTTAATCAACACCATAAAGCAGAAGAATTAATTTCCAGCAAAATATCAATGAAGTCTACTGTATGTTTAAAGTTTCAGGGTTACACAGTGATGGACAGTAAATACAAAAATAAATATTTCTCTCAATGCCTTGCTCAGAAGAAACAATAGAAACTCATAAACAATACTTGGTCCAAGTATATATACAACCACATTATTTTCAAGTCTAGGGAAAAGGAAATATACTTTTGATGAATCCTTAGTATTCATTCAACAACATCACACAAGCAATTATGACACTTAAGAATGGTTTTCAGGTTCCATTTAAAAATGTCTCAACTAGGTTTTACAGTGACATGGTTCAAATTTAGAAAGTATAGAAAGGTTTACTCTTAATTCTCTTTTTTAGCTACCCAATTTCCATCCTCTCAGTTATATGAAGTTGTGTATCCTTCCAGAGATATTTCATACATATACAAAATATCTCTCCCTCCCTCGCCCTCCCTTTCCCCTCTTATCCAATTTCTCTCTGTCTCTGTTTCCTTGTTGTTTTTTTAAAAATTTTTGTCCCTTTTAAATAAAATTGTATTATTCCATTTTCCTGAGGCTCATTTTTCACTTAACGTTTCTTGGTGGTCTTTGTTCATCAGTATAAAGTGCTTCCTCATTCTTTTTTATAACAACCTAGCATTCCATTGTCTGGATATAGCATGGCTTATGTTCCCAATAACTTATTGGTGTACATTTTAAGCAATGTTACAATTATAACCCCAAACATATGTCATTTCAAAAGTGTGAAGTATATTTCTAGGATAATTCTTAGAAATGAAATCACTAGGTTAGAGGCTATATGCATTTGTAATTATGAGAGTTACAGCCATGTTGCTCTCCATAAGGAAATAACGATTTATGCTCCCATCCAGTAATATATGAGCCTACTAGAGCATGATTTTTCATATTGGATTGGCCAAAAAGTTTGTTCGGTTTTAAGCAAAAATAAAACATATTTTTCATTTTTACGAAGAACTTTATTGAATAACGTATTCACTAACCAGACAAACTTTTTGGCTAACCCAATAGTTCCAAAGCATGCTACCTGGTACTTTCAAATTCCTGTCCCCAATTTTTTTTGGTTTGGTTTTGTGGGGCTATTTGGAGTGGACGTGTGAGTCAGATGAGTCCTGGTTTTTGTCCCAAATTATACTGGTTCCTCTGTCTTTTCCCTAAAGCACATGAATACTACAAAACACACACTATTGCTATAAAGCTTCACAGATTTAAGACATACTGAAATGACCAGGGTTCAGAGTCCATCAAGTTTGAGTGTCTCTACAAAGCCCATCTAAATCCAGGGTTCAGAGTCCATCAAGTTTGAGTGTCTCTACAAAGCCCATCTAAATCCTAAACTGCATTGTAACAGCAGGAGAGAGGTGGTGAACACTTGGCCCTATGAATCAGTGTCTAGTGAGAATTGATTTAACAGGCTTCAGGGAACCTTATCTTATTGCTAATAAAAGAAATTCCACCTGGCACTTTCCTACACTGCCTAGATATTAAATAGGGTTTATGATGATTAAGCGCTGGAAAAGTTAATTGAGAGGTAATTCCAGGGGAATGTACAGATCTCTGAGGGCAGTGGTCTTCTACTGGGTAACTTAAGGAAAGGAGGCAGGAGACCAGCTACCAAACTTCAAGCACTAGGCAGAAGCACCATAGCACACAGGGTCACGTAGCCCCAAGCCCACCCCCAGGGCAGCCATCTTCAACTGACAGCTTCCTCCCAACACAGAAGGGATGCTCACTTCCACTCCAACCCTAAGGACCTGCTCCAAGAACAGGACCGCCACCTGGCAAAGGGGACACGAAACCATGATAAGGTGTTTCCAATTTGTTTTTCCTCATTGGATGGGGCCACCATAAAACTTTAATAATATTAAACAGAAGGGTGGGGTTTATAAAAATGTAGACCAAAGGAGAATGTTGTCGTAAATTATGGTCAGCCATCAAAGCAATTATGCCCCAGAGTTTAATGAGCTATGTCTCATCCAAATCTGAATGAAGAAATTTCTAGAGCATTAAGATTGCTTCTTACCTTTGTACACAGTCTCAGTCATGGGTGCCCTAGATAAGTCTATAGAACACAAGAGTCAAGGTCATCAGAACTAAAAATGTGCTTATTCCCGCTCCATCATCATGTCCACAGCAGGAAAGCTGCTCCAGAACAAAGAAGTACCTCATTTACTTTTTAAAAAATGATTTGTCTTTGTTGATTGAATTATATACCTAAAATACAAGAGAAATGATCTAATTCCTATTTCTATAAAATCCGAACATCTGGCAGGTCAGGCCTAAATGAACAAAGCTAATTCCTAGGAGACATGTAAAACACAAGGCTTTCGGCAGGGGTCAGAGAGCACATTTTTAAAATTTTGGCACCAAGTCTCAAGAGCTTGTTGTTTCTTGGAAGGTTAGTGGTGGTCCTTTCTGCCTTTCGGTCCTGACACACAGTGAGATCAAAGGAAACTCGAGTGGCATGGCTCTCTTCTGTTATTCTGACCTGCACTTTACACACATTTCCTATTCTGAAAGCACGGAGAGGTACTAAGTCTATAGGGCTGCTAACATTGTTATGTCTTACGTGGAACTTAGCTGTCTATTTGCTTAATCGACTATAAACAGAGATCCCTTGCCAAACAGTACTTGCCATAAAGAACTCAACACGGGGCATGTTCACTTGGATGCTGTCCACAAGCTTCAGGAGCAAACATGAAATGTCTCACCACTGAGCAAACAAAACTGGAGCTACGCTCTGGAAACCAGCTTGGTGGTGTGGCTCAGAGGCCTGGAAAAGTTTTATTTCACACATTTAAGCCGGTTATTCTATTTTTTTCATCTTTATTGGAGTACAGTTGCTTTAAAATAGTGTGTTAATTTCTGCTTTATAACAAAGTGAATCAGTTATACATATGTTCCCATATCTCTTCCCTCTTGCGTCTCCCTCCCTCCCACCCTCCCTATCCCACCCCTCTAGGTGGTCACAAAGCACTGAGCTGATCTCCCTGTGCTATGTGGCTGCTTCCCACTAGCTATCTATTTTACGTTTGGTAGTGTATATATGTCCATACCACTCTCTCACTTTGTCACAGCTTACACTTCCCCCTCCCCATATCCTCAAGTCCATTCTCTAGTAGGTCTGTGTCTTTATTCCCGTCTTGCCCCTAGGTTCTTCATGTCATTTTTTGCCCTTGGATTCCATATATATGTGTTAGCATACAGTATTTGTCTTTCTCTTTCTGACTTACTTCACTCTGTATGACAGACTCTAGGTCCATCCACCTCACTACAAATAACTCAATTTCGTTTCTTTTTATGGCTGAGTAATATTTTTAGGGATGGGTTTTAAGGAAAAAGATTGGAGATGACAAAATTTCACAAAATACAAGGGTGTTCTCTGTGGCATTCTTTATATTATAAAAATCATAACCCAAATATCCACTAATCAGGCCATGGTTAACCAGATTAAGACACATTCATATGATGCTATGTGATGTGATATATGAGATGACATGATATTACTATATAATATTATATAAAACAGCCTTATCTAATGACACAGGACATTGCTTAATATAATATTAAGTGGTAGGAAACTATATACATAGAACGCCAGTTTGCTTTTTAAAAATCTGTCTACTGTATATACACATGCACACCCTTTTATAAGACTACATTTCCCTCATAACAGCACTTCTAACACTGAACTGCCGGGGTACTTTTCTGTTTTGCTTTCCACCCCTCCCTCCCCTACTTCTTGTATACCTCCTATTCCTCTGGCAGGCACCAGGTGGCCCACATCACAGAGACAGGCATGACCTGAGGATAAAGAGCAGGCGTGTGTCTGAATCCCAATCCAGAGGCTTCACCCTGGCCTGAAATGCTGTTCAGGGGATCCCTGGCACAGAGAAGGCACTCTGGGATGTTCACACCCCCTTCCTTCTCTAAAGTTTGGAGACAAAGACGTGAGCAAAATGCGCTGGATATCTGCCTAGAAACCCTGGTGAAAAGTTGACTTGTAAGAAAAGATTATTTTTCAATAGGAATAATATACCAGTCATAAGGAACACCCTTGCTGTTGTCCTGCCAAATAAGCATCTTGCCCCAAGAAAGCTGAAGGCAGCTCTGTCCTTGGAAGATTAACACACTAGAGTCAGACGGTTGTTACTAGGGAAGCAGACAGGTTCGTGCACCTGATTTAAACTGTGGCTGAAAAAGGAATCCTCAGCATGAGTGGACCAGAACCTAACCATGGTCAGTCATGCCAAGCAGTGACTGACAAAGGAAAGGGCGGTAACAAAGGACAGTCTGGTCTGCAATGACCTTTTCAGATTATCTATTGATCCCTTAAGCTACACTGTCCCTTCTTAATGTTGAAAGCCAAGAAAAGAGCAGCACGTTGTGAAAGAAGGAACTGCAAGACTAGTTTCTCCTTTACATTTTACTATTTGGCCTTGTGCAAGGCAGAGGCAAAATGCTAACACCTTAATTTTTTCTAATTATGGTTTTCTCTGGATATATGCCTGGGAGTGGGATAGCTGGATCATATGGTAGTTCTAGTTTTAATTTTTTAAGGAACCCCCATACTGTTCTCCATAATGGCTGTACCAATTTACATTCCCACCCACAGTGTAGGAGGGTTCCCTTTTCTCCACACCCTCTCCAGCATTTATTGTTTGTAGACTTTTTGATGATGGCCATTCTGACCAGTATGAGGTGATACCTCACTGTAGTTTTGATTTACATTTCTCTGATAATTAGCAATATTGAGCATCTTTTCATGTGCTTTTTTTTTTGGCCATCTGAGTGTCTTCTTGGGAGAAATGTCTATTTAGATCTGCCCATTTTTGATTGGGTTGTTTGTTTTTTGGATATTGAGCTGCACAAGCTGTTTATATATTTTGGAGATTCATCCCTTGTTGGTCACTTCATTTACAAACATTTTCTCTCATTCTGTGGGTTGTCTTTTTATTTTGTTTATGGTTTTCTTTGCTGTGCAAAAGCTTTTAAGTTTAATTAGGTCCCATTTGTTTATTTTTGTTTTTATTTTCATTACTCTAGGAGGTGGATCCAAAAAGATATTGCTGCAATTTATGTCAAAGAGTGTTCTGCCTATGTTTTCCTTTAAGAGTTTTATAGTATCTGGTCTTACGTTTAGGTCTTTAATCCATTTTGAGTTTATTTTTGTGTAGGGTGTTAGAGAATGTTCTAGTTTCATTCTTTTACATGTAGCTGTCCAGTTTTCCCAGCACCACTTATTGAAGAGACAGTCTTTTCTCCATTGTATATTCTTGCCTCCTTTGTCATAGTATAATTGACCACAGGTGTGTGGATTTATTTCTGGGCTTTCTATCTTGTTCCATTATAGGTCTGTTCCAGACCTCTATTTGTTTTTCTTCCAGTACCATACTGTTTTGCTTACTATAGCTTTGTAGTATAGTCTGAAGCCATAGAGCCTGATTCTTCCAGCTCCATTTTTCTTTCTCAGGATTGCTTTGGCTATTTGGGGTCTTTTGTGTTTCCATACAAATTGTGAAATTTTTGTTCTAGTTCTGTGAAAAATGCCATTGGTAATTTAATAGGGATTGTGCTGAATCTGTAGATTGCCTTGGGTAGTATAGTCATTTTGACAATATTGATTCTTCCAATCCAAGAACATGGTATACCTTTCCATCTGTTTGTGTCATCCTCAATTTATTTCATCTGTGTCTTATAGTTTTCAGAGTACAAGTCTTTTATCTCCTTAGGTAGGTTTATTCCTAGGTATTTTATTCTTTCTGATGTGATGGTAAATGGGATTGTTTCCTTAATTTCTCTTGCTGATCTGTTGTTGTTAGTGTATAGAAATGCAAGAGATCTCTGTGTATTAATTTTGTATCCTGCAACTTTACCAAATTCATTGATGAGCTCTAGTAGTTTTCTGGTAGCATCTTTCAAATTTTCTATGTATAGTGTCATGTCATCTGGAACAAATTTATTTTAAATGATGATGATTTGCATTTAAACAATACAGTGAGTTTAAATATTCCTGTGAAACTAGTTGTGGAGGAGAGGGGAAGTGTAGATCTCGTGACATTTAACTAAATACCTAGCTACACTGGAAAACAAAAACTAAACAAGAGACACATTGTCACAATTGAGGAAAGAGGACGAGACTGCCAGTGTTCATTTGCTGTGTTGCTTTGTATAACATCCGTAACTCCTGGGGACTTAATGCTTTGTTTATAAAATGAGCAGGTTGTACTTGAATTCAGGACTGATTTTTAAGCTTCACTTTACCTCTAAAATTCCATCATTTATTCTGGAATATTCTTTCTCTACTTTAAAGCTTGATAATGTCAGTTCTAGGACAGGCTTCCCATAGCTAAAGGGGTGGCATGAAGAACAGATAAAGTCTTTCTGACCAGAGGCATCCTTTGCCATTCTCAATAATGGCAACAGTTCACCAGAATCTCCTCTGTGTCAGGTGATATTTTGAGCACATCAGCAACACTAAGGCCTTTAATGGCAGGCTAGAGCAGAGTGAACGGACTCGGGGATACGGGCTGGCCCATGTGATTCATGAAGAAGCAGCCCAGTGGGGAGGCCCTCCCTAACTATGGGTCTGCGACATGCAAGACTTTGGAAACCACTTTCAAGGCAGAAACGTGTCTCCAGGAGAAAACAAACACTCTCAGTGGCTGCATCTAAGGCCAGTTAGTCCTGCTGGGGTAGCTGTGTGTATTCAGAACTTCTACTTCCTAGTTAAAAGCTTCCCTTTTGTATTTAAGCTGTCAAAGCAGAAAGTGTGATTTTTCTCCGAAACTCGCTCTTCATTTGCCCACTGACCTGTTTTCTAGTTTGTATAGAAACGTTTTGTTTCTACAATCAGAAAGAAACAGAAGCCACTGAACAGTTCCTATAGAAGGTATGCAGGGAAACAGAAATGAATAGAACCACCACCCTAAATAAAAGGCATCAGAGTTTCTGATTCTAAGGAAAAAAACATCCTGGCAGCCAACTGTCTCCTCTGGCCACAGCAGGTCAGCACACAAGTGAATATACGAAATGAAGAGAGACATTGAAGGTCTAAATAACTAAGCATCGGCTATAAAACAAACACTAGCATTTCTATTCTGCTTGTAGAGAATCATCTAATAGCAAAAAAGGGGAAAGCACCTTGCTTTACGAAAAGCTAAACCATTAAAACTATTTGAACTTACTAAATATATATGAAAATTTAAAGAGAACTCTCATTATTTAATTCATGGACCGGATACACCAGCCTAGAGCAAGGCAGGTACATACCTCACCCTGAGTTCTTATGAGTCCTTACTATGTTCCAGAGGCTGTCCACAGGGCTTCCCATGTACTAATTCATTTAACCTCCCACACTCTAGTCAGGTATCCTCATCATCCTCATTGTACAGTGGAAAAACTGGAGGCTCAAAAAAACGAAGGAATATGCCCAAGGTCACACGTCAGGTGAGGATCCTCTGGTTAAAAAACAAACCAGCATCAATGAACCTGTAGTTCTTATGTTTTCAGCAAGACAAGTAGTGCCATTGAGCATCTAGCATTAAATACCACTCCCGTGCCTCTGCTCTGAGATTCATGTAAAATGAATAAATACTGTATGAAGGAAGGAAGATTTAAAATACAGTCGACAATGAATTGACTCTGTCTCCTCCCCGCTCCCTCCCTCTCTCTCTCTCTCTCTCTCTCTCACTACACATACCCCTAAGCACGGCAGGCCGTGTAGGATATTACAGGTCTACTTCAGGACCACACAAAGCTGTTTATGCTCTCAGAGAAACAGAAGCTTTTAGGATCTGGTTCAGGATCCACTCAGCTAGATAAAGATGATGGCAGGGGAGGTGACCCAAGAGAGGAAGAAGGGAAAGGTAGGAAGGGAAGGGGGAGTGTCAGAAGGGCAGGGCCACATGGCGAAAGTCCGGGGCCTAGGGAAATGCAGGTCCTCTGGGGTCTCTCAGCTGTAGCACAGGGAGGGAGACAAGCCGTAGCCATGGGTGGTCTGACCTGAGACCTTAACCCAAGCCCTGGTTCAGGGCAGGGTGGGGATCTGGCAGGAGCACTCAGGTAGGCTCCAGCTCCGGTGAGTAGGGCAGTGGGGCAGGGGAACCTTTAGATGGGATTTGGGGAGCAACACAAAACCATGTCCCTCCAACCAGGCAGCCTTGGGAAGAGGAAGCTCGGGCTCCAGGCACATTCCTGGCATGGAAAGGGGCAAAGTCACAGCCCAGGCCATCTTATGCTGTGTAGGGAATGGGCCCTGGTAGCTGTGAGATGCTCAGCCTGGAAGATGTAAAAGGCAAGCTGAGCACTGCAAGGTGGGAGCTGACTATGGGTAATCGTCACAGCTACAGGGGCTGACCACACACGAACATTTGGGGGAACATGGCAGAAGCCAAGGACACATCATTCTAGTGCTAACTCCAGAGACTGCTGGAACCACAGACCCTGCCAACCTCCTATGCAGGTCACCTCATCTGGAAACCCAGGATCCGGCTAGACACACAGGAGTCCGGTACTCTAGCTCTAGCCTGAGGCCTGGGGATAAGACTCAGCCAGACTTAGGAGGCTTGGGTCCTAGGCCCACATACATGAATAGCCGATGCAGGATGGGAGCCCGTGAGTCAGGCCAGCAGGGGGTGGTGAACTGCAGAGAGCTGGGACTCACTGGGTACCTGGGGCCCAGCTCTTCTGGGAATTTAAGTCATCAATCAGACATCCACAAGGGAATCTTGAGGCTGGAGCAGAAATCTCTCATCTGAAAGAAGGAACTCATTAAAAGTATTCCAAGAGTCAGAGAGGTTCATGAATTTACTTCATGATGGTATCAACTTAGAAGCTGATCCAGGAGATGGGCCTATTTTCTTTCTCTCTCTTTTTTTTCCTATCCTCACTGACATTTTTTTTTTTTTTTTTGCGGTTCACGGGCCTCTCACTGTTGTGGCCTCTCCCGTTGCAGAGCACAGGCTCTGGACGCGCAGGCTCAGCGGCCATGGCTCACGGGCCCAGCCGCTCCGCGGCATGTGGGATCTTCCCGGACCGGGGCACGAACCCGTGTCCCCTGCATCAGCAGGCTGACTCCCAACCACTGTGCCACCAGGGAAGCCCTGACATTTTTTTAATTGAAGTATAGTTGATTTACAATGTTGTACAGCAAAGTGGTTCAATTATGCATACACACACATTCTTTTTTAATATTCTTTTCCATTAAGGTTTATCATAGTGAAACTGTGCACCTCAGATTGGGACTTGAACACATGGGGCCAGAACTCGAACCAGGCCTAAACGCAGATTGGGACTTGAACCCACATGGCTGGGACTCGTACTGGGCCAAAACCCACAGTCTTCCAACTGAGATCACACACCTGGTTTCAGGTCTTAATGAAGTTCAGGTTCCTGATGTCTCATCACAGAAAATTCAGTGGGAGACAAAGTGATAGGTAAGAAGTGGATTTATTTAGAGAGAAACACACTCCACAGACAGAGTGTGGGCCATCTCAGAAGGTGAGAAAAGCACCAGGGTATGGAGTTGTCAGTTTTTATAGGGGTGTGGAATTTCATAGGCTAATGAGTGGGAGGAGTATTCAGCTATTTCAGGAAGGGGTGGGGATTCCCAGGAATTGGGCCACTGCCCACTTTTCCATCCTTATGGTGGCCTTGGAACAGTCATGGTGCCTGTAGGTGTGTCATTTAGCTTGCTGATGTGTTACAGTGAGCATATACTGAGGCTTAAGGTCTAGTGGAAGTCGACTTGTCTGCCTCTTGGACCCATTTGGTTCTAATCAGTTTATGTCATGTCCTTGGGCTATGTCATTCTTTCAAAGATTGTGCCCTGCCCCCTTCCCTCCTGTTTTAATAGGACATTGAACATGGCTTTCTGTGCTATACAGCAGGACCCTGTTGTTTATCCATTCTATATATAACAGCTTACATCTGCTAACCCCAACCTCCCACTCCATCCCTCCCCCAACCCCCTCCCCCTTGGCAACCACAAGTCTACTCTCTGTGTCTGAGAGTCTGCTTCTGTTCTGTAGATAGGTTCATTTGTGTCATATTTTAGATTATACATATAAGTGATACCATATGGTATTTGTCTTTCTCTTTCTGACTTCACTTAGTATGATAACCTCTAATTCCATCCATGTTGCTGCAAATGGCATTCTTTCTTTCTTTTTTATGGCTGAGTAGTATTCCATTGTATATATGTATCACATCTCCTTTATCCATTCATCTGTCAATGAACATTTAGGTTGTTTCCATGTCTTGGCTATTGTAAATAGTACTGCTATGAACATAGGGGTGCATGTATCTTTCCAAATTATAGTTTTGTCTGGATACATGCCCAGGAGTGGGATTGCTGGGTCATATGGTAATTCTATTTTTAGTTTTCTGAGGAACCTCCATATTGTTTTACATAGTAGCTGCACCATCTTACATTCCTACCAACAGTACAGGAAGGTTCGAGATGGGCCTGTTTTCTTCAGGAGCTGAGTAAGGAAGTGAAGGCAGGGGCCTGTTTCCAGGAACTGAAGCAGGTCATGGGGACAAGGAAATTGTCATTCCACTAGCACAGCACAGGGTGAAGGCAAAACTCTGATGTCCACAACGTACACCTGTGTTCACCAACTCTGCGTTTCAGACCGTTTTGGCAAAATGCTTGTGGACGTGCCTGAATTACTGCGGTTGAAGAAAGCTGCTTTCACAATAGCTGCAGAAACTTTCTTCCTTATTCTCTTTCAAGTCCTGAATTCTTTGTGCACCAAATGCCAAATAAATGCTTTCTGGAGCCAGAGGTCTGAGGAATGAAAGTCCAGCCAAGAATTAGTACCACAAAAGCTTTATCAGAGCCCAGCAGAATTGAGCCTCTGACACTGGCAGTGGAAAAGCAGATAAGATCAGGAACTTAGAGCCACAAAAGCAATCTAGAATATTGTTATTAAAGGATATGGGATTATGGGGAGAAGGTATCCAGAATTTACAAATTAGTAACCATACATCTTTGAAGGGTTACAAATTAAAAAGTAAATAAGAGCATCAGTATGATTCTTTTTCTACATTATAAGTCCATTTGCAGCATCAAACTCTCTTGGCCATTCTTAAAAGCAGATCCCCACAGGCAAATATGTGATATTCATATCACTATATTCATATCGCTATCCATATCACTTTTATGGTACCAGAGACATTATACAAATTATGAATATGAGGACATCCTAAGGCCACTTTCTTATTTCAAAAATCATGACATATACTTGGTCAACCATTAATTTCAAAGAAACATCAAAGGGTTTATTCCATTCCGAGATGGCAAGCTCTCTGTGGTGAATATGGCACGATCACAGTGTGCTTTCCTTTTAAACTGTACAGGAAAGCCAATACCAGGCTAGTATTCTGAGATCACCTTCACATGGCAGATATAACAGCTGTTGATAGCAAAGGCCAATGCACAGCTGGGTAGCTAAGACATTTGCTGGATCGTTCAGATACCTACAAACCTCAAAGAAAAGGACTAGCCTTAAACAAAATTGGGGAAGAAAGCTTACTTTCTGATCCCATAAATTCCAAATTGCTTAACCTAGCATTCCAAACCAGTGCTGGCCAATAAAAATATAATGTGAGCAATATATATAAAGTCTTCTAGTAGGCACAGTTTTAAAAAGTAAAAAAGAAACAGGTGAAATTAATTTTAATTATACATTTTACTTAAAATGTAATTTTAGATACATTTCAATATGTTTTCAATATAAAATTATTAATGAGATACTTTACATTCTTTTTCATACTAGAGCTCTGAAATCCAGAGTAATTTAGACTACATCTCCGTTTGGATAAGCCATATTTGAAGCGCTCAGTGCTACATGTGGCTAATGACTACTATAATGTCCCAGTTACCCTTCCCCATATCCTGACTTAAACCCTCCTACTTTCCCATCCCTTGGAATGTTACCCCAGGTTTTAGCAAGCACAGGTACCAGATTTTCTAAGATGGCCCTAATTTCACCCATTCTGTCCCATGACACCTGGGTCCCCTTGTTTTCAGTACCAAGGCAGTGTGATGTCCTAGCTCTGGTGTGACACTGCCTACGTTTGATTTTACCTTTCACTATGTACAGCCTGGGCCAGTTTTAAACTTCTTTTTAGAGCCTCACTTTGCCCATTTTGGAAAGAATATCTCTTTTCTCATGGTGGCTGGGCATGGGAGGGGTTGCTATTCCTGGAACACCACTCTTCCATACGATGAGCAATAGCGCAAAAGGGACTGTTGTCAAAGCAGCCACTTCCTCCACTGCCCCACCACAGCTCCTGATTGGGGTTGAGAAAACATGCCCTCTTTTCTATCCATATCACTTCGCTCGGGATGCTCCCTGGTGCACAGACCTTTGTTTCAATCCACTTAAAGAATCCTGTCTACCTTCAGGGATCAAATAAATGCACCTCTCCTTCAGGAAGTCTTTCCTTTTTCCTACCTGCCATCTCCAAGATGAAAGTATTCCCATGGGTCTGCCATAATGCTTTTACTTCTCACTCTCTATAGCACCCTAATTATTCATATCAGACTTAGCTCACCTTCTGGACTTTTTCTCAAGGGTTACGCACTTATTAACTTTGTGAACCCCTCTCGCCCTCCCCCACTCTTTCATCCCCCTCATGTTTCCCCAGGAGGCTCCTGACATTCAATATAAGATTGTGAAGCAAATGAATGGATATCCAATAGCTTTGATGTAATATATGTGACCTTTTCATTATTAAAAATACCAGTAATAAGTAAAAAGGTGATTTTTAAAAATCTGTGAGGTCTGCTCTAGCTTTGAGATTGATACGCTCTATGGTATGAACGTCCTGCTTCTGAGGTCCTCACACCTGCCCTACACAAGTCTCCAGGACCATTCCTGGTGTCTCCTAGTTGCTGGGCCTTCCGCCATCACAAAGTGACTCAGACAGAGCTGTGTCTCACTTCCCACTCCACCACACAGTGCACCTGCTTTGGGCTCTGTTATTTCAGAGCCCTGCCGGGTGACTGGCCAGCCAACCTGATCTAGCGGTGCAGAGGAAACTCCTGCCTTGCAGCATCCTCTCTCTGAGAGAGCAGATGCATCACTTGGACAGGTTAGTGCCACACAGTGTTATTGTGGCCTCTCAGGAGCTACAAGGGGCCAGTGAGGAGATGCAGGGCAGATGCACTCTGTGAAGGCATAGGTATTTCATAAACCATAGGGCATATTTATTCCAACTGAGTAAAGACGAGGCAATCTGACTTCCAGCTTCGAAGAAGTATATGACCAGGAGTGTTTGTTAATTAATTCGATCAATTTAATTGTCCAAACTAAGGACCTTGAGAACAAAGCCATTTTACGTTTTGAAAAAGAAACTTCTTGAAAAATTAAGTTCTCATAATAAAATTTTAATTTGTTTAAAATGAATTTTGAACGAAGATCGCTAACTCATTTCATTAAAAGCACTGTGTTCTTTTTATTTTGTAAAATCGTGATTAAACCTCAAAGGAGTTTCTGTATAACAGACTAGAAACACAAAGCACTTCTAGTTTGGGGGAGATGCTCTGCTTTCCTGCAGTGGTCCTTCCACACCCCAGGCAGCTCTTAGTTATTTTCTCACTTAGACCGGACTCTTGGGGGATGGACGATTGCCCTCACATCCTGTCACTGAGGTGGCAGAGAGAGCACAGGCCATGTCAGCAAGTGAGTAACAGAAACAGGTCTCCAAGTGCATTAATCCCCCTCTTAACGCAGGCCCAAGGAGGAGGAATTTACACACTGCAGCTGCTGGGCTACAGCCACTGAGGCTCTCAGAGAAAGACTAGATGGGAAGTGCCCTGCCACTCATGTTCTCCGTCCTCCCCTCCCTTCCTTCCCCTGGCCTGGCCTCGCCTCGCCTGGGCCCCGCAGTCCTTGGCAGGCAGAAGCACACTCTCAGTTCAGCAAACCCTGACAATTAATGGCCTGTCACAGTTACGGGAAACCATTTCATCAAATCTAACCACTGCTCCCCCACAGACCAAGTCCATTAGAGCACCAGCAAATCTTTGGAAGTTACCCAGATGCTAACTAGCTTCTGGCCAGCAC
The DNA here is from genome assembly GCF_003031525.2 of Neophocaena asiaeorientalis asiaeorientalis. Classification (NCBI taxonomy): domain Eukaryota; kingdom Metazoa; phylum Chordata; class Mammalia; order Artiodactyla; family Phocoenidae; genus Neophocaena; species Neophocaena asiaeorientalis. The sequence continues at coordinate 377,587 of NW_020172142.1, read as the reverse complement.
ATTTTAAATGAGAAACTTTAAGCCTGTGGCTATCTCATAAACATCTCAATCTGAACACCAGAGTACCATGCAATTAACACTCATTTTAAAAACCAGTTTGCAAATGTGCCTGACAATATAAAATCACAGGGTATAAATTATGATTCTACTGTAAGTCTGGAGATATTTCCACAGGTGTCTTCTACTACACGAGGGGCCAGATGGCCCCAGAAACTATATCAGTCAATGTAATACTAGGCTATGCTGCTATAACAAATAAACCCTGATGCCTCAGGGATTTATCCCAACAAAAGTTTATTTCATTCGGACACAAAGTCCCCTGCTGGTCATCAGAAACTCCCCTCTATCTAGTGTCTTAGGGGTCAGGCTCCCTCCATCTAATGATGTGTTAAGCAGTGGTACAAGGACCTATATCCACTTCTGTGTGACCCCAGAGCATGCTTTGGGTACACTTTGCACACAGGGAGTACCCTTCATGTCTCTACCTCCCCCAGCCTCCTCCGTGACCCTGACCAGCAAGTAAGTTACTGTGGCCAGTAGGTTCCAGATGGCAGACTAAACAAACACTTAGTGTCCTCCCCTCCTTCCCAAGACTCCTTTAAAATGACAGTGAAGAAATAAAAGTGTAATTAATTCATAAAAGTGAAAAGAAAAGGAGGGGACCAATGAGCCACCTGCAGATTTCAATGAAGTTCTGGAAAAGAGCAGCAAACACTATTTTCAATCATAATAACTTAAGGGCTGCCTATTGATTTTCAACATTAGTGTCAATCTCTGAACAAAGCAAGAAAGACTCAAATTTATGTTTGCAGAACAGCCCTTGAGTACGTAAGAGTAAAGGTACAGCAGGGACAGATGTGAGATACGGAAAGTGGAAGGGGTGGTTGATGGGAAGTAGGGATGCCATATGCATACTAGCTATATGAATACGTGTGCTGCCAGAACCAAGAAAGGATGGTGAATGTGGATGGAACGAGACCCAGAGGTTTCTGTATACGGTTTGTTTGAAAGATGACCAATAGAAAACCAAACCACAAATAATATAACCATCAAGAAACAAAAGGTAAAAGTAGTCTAAGTAAGTGAGCAAAATCCCCACCATTCAGAACAGAGAAATGAAAGACTATCTAAAATTGATACATCGAGAAATAGCAACATAAGCATATTTTTTTAGATTTATGGAGGTAATGCTAGGAGGACTACAGAACTAAGGACAAAATCGATTAAACAAGGAGCGGAGGACTGGTGCTTTTCATTGTAAGGTCTTTACCATTTTGTTTTTTAATGTTTGCATGAATGCATCTGATAAAAAAGAAAAACAAAGAATAAAATTAATCAAGTATAGTGTGTATTTTCTACACATTTACCTGATTCGTCTAGACCCCAAGCCCCTGGAAGTAGGAGCAGGGGTCAACATGTCTTTTGTTCTCCAACGTGCTCCATCTATAGTTTTAATACTATGTTGTGTCCTGGAAAATGCAATAAACACTCACTCTGTTGAACTTGTTTGTACATAAGTACCCCCTCCTCTGTCTGCTGCAGCATGTCCACTATTCTCAGGCCCACCCAATCCTCTGTCTTCCCCCCAAATAGTCCTACTATGCGTATAGCCTTTAATGGGATTAAGTGTTCAATACTCCACATCCCCAGTGCTGGGAATGCACATAATCTTAGTGAAATGGGGTCTACAGAGTCTCTTTATATAGGAAGACCTATGACTATGCATATACACAGCTGATATACCCAGTTGTGGTGTGACTGTGCTCGTTAGGGAGTGAGGTGGGGAGTGGGGGACAGGGCTCTTCTACCTGCACATAAGAGCAGTTTTGAAATGGCTTAATCTAGTCTGTATAATTCAGAGGCTTTGGGAAACAGAATCCTGGCTCTACCCCCAATTAACTGTGTGATTCTGAGAAAGCTTTGTAACCCCTCTGTGTTTGGGTGCCTTCATGTAAATGGGGATCCTCCTTACGGGGACTCCTATGACGAATCAATAATATGAACTGTGCAGAGCACCCAGGGCAGTACCAGTTCACAGCTTTTATATCTTCTAGTTATCTTTCCATGAATTTATTTCCTCATTGTGCTGAATGCTTCAGCCCCACTCTCTCTGTTTCCCTTACCATCATATGTTCTGAGGACATTTAATTCACATTTTCACCACTATTTACTACATTTTATGTCAACACTGAAGAACAGATCATTAGAAACACTGTGTAACCTCTACACCCAAGACCTACCCTCACAAAACCTAACCAGAGAAACTAGGTAAATAAGGAACAGCTGTCCGGGAGAAAAGAAACACAATTCAGTTTGAAACCTTAAAATAAAAATCTTCCATTCTGCGTCTTATGCTCACTGAAGCAAATATTAAAGAATTCAAAAATGCTTTCTGTAACATAGCTTCAAAGACTCTTTCATGTCTCCTAAATCCAAGCAATGCAGAGAGGCAAGGAAAAGTTTGACAATTGCAGTGGTTTTGAGTTTGGATTTACTACACGTGGTTTGGGCTTAGGATATTGCTTGGACTTTGTTCTACTACTACACTCCCCCTGGCTCCCTCCCTCCCAGCTCCTCTGGTAACATAAAGGCACATCCCTGAATCAGAACTTGCCATTTGTTGTTCCCTCCACCTTGCTTGATAGTACCCCAAAGAGCAGCCCAGCTCCCTCCCTCACCTCCAGCAAGTCTCTGCTCAAGTCTCACCAGAGAAGTCTTCCCCAACCAGCCCGTTCAAAAGAGAGCACCCTGCCCATCCCTGGCCAGTCTCTGTCCCCCTTCCCTGCTTTATTCTTCTTCATGGCTCTCACCACTACCTAATACATATAAATATGTTTGTATTTATTTACTTCCTCTCTTTCCCCTCCCTCTAGGGCAGCACTAGCCAATAGAAATATATTGTGAGACATGTCTAATTTTAAATTTTCTACTAGCCATACGAAAAAAAAGTAAAAAGAAACAGGAAAAATTAATTTTAATGTCTTTTCTTTAAGCTTGTGTATCTAAAACACTGGCACTTCAAAATGTAATCAATATAAAAATTATTAATGAGATATCTTACATGTTTTGGTACTAAATTTCTGAGATCTGGTGTGTATGTTACACTTACGGTGCATCTCAATTCAGACTCACCCCATTACAAGTGCACAGAAGCCACACGTGGTCAGTCGCTACTGTATGGGTAGCACAGCTCTAGAATATAAACTCCGTGGGGCAAAGACTTACTTTGCTCACTGTTATGTATCCAACAGCTAGAACAGTGCCTGGCACATGGACTTTTTAAAAATTAAAGTACAGTTGATTTACAATGTCATGTTAATTTCTGCTGTACAGCAAAGTGATTCCGTTATACATATATATACATTCTTTTAAAAAATATTCTTTCCCATATGTTTTTTTTAAATGTTATTTACTTTTTATTTATTTATTTTTGGCTGCATTAGGTCTTTGTTGCTGCACGTGGGCTTTCTCTAGTTGCAGTAAGCAGGGGCTACTCTTCGTTGAGGTGTGTGGGCTTCTCATTGCGGTAGCTTCTCTTGTTGCAGAGCATGGGCTCTAGGCGCGTGGGCTTCAGTAGTTGTGGCATGTAGCCTCAGTAGTTGTGGCTCACGGGCTCTAGAGTTCAGGCTCAGTAGTTGTGGTGCACGGGCTTAGTTGCTCTGCGGCATGTGGGATCTTTCCGGACCAGGGCTTGAACCTGTGTCCCCTGCCTTGGCAGCTGGATTCTTAACCACTGTGCCACCAGGGAAGCCCCTCCGTTATGGTTTATCATAGGATATTGAATATAGTTCTCTGTGCTATACAGTATGACCCTGTTGTTTATCCATTCTATATATAAAAGCTTATATCTGCTAACCCCAACCTCCCACTCCGTCCCTCCCCCCAGCCCCTACCCCCTTGGCAACCACAAGTCTGTTCTCTATGTCTGTGAGTCTGTTTCTATTTCATAGATAGGTTCATTTGTGTCATATTTTAGATTCCACATGTAAGTGATATTTTATGGTATTTGTCTTTCTCTTTCTGACTTACTTCACTTAGTATGATAATCTCTAGTTGCATCCATGTTGCTGCAAATGGCATTATTTTATTCTTTTTTATGGCTGAGTAGTATTCCATTGTATATATGTACCACATCTTCTTTATCCATTCATCTGTCAATGGACCTCTAGGTTGTTTCCATGTCTTGGCTATTGTGAATAGTGCTGCTACGAACATAAGCATGCATGTATCTTTTTGGATTAGAGTTTTGTCTGGATATATGCCCAGGAGTGGGATTGCTGGATCATATGGTAATTGTATTTTTAGTTTTCTGAGGAACCTCCATACTGTTTTCCATAGTGGCTGCACCAACTTATATTCCCACCAACAGTGTAGGAGGGTTCACATTTCTCCACACCCTCTCTAGCATTCGTTATTTGTAGACTTTTTAATGATAGCCATTCTGCCCGGTGTGAGGTTCTGATTTGCATTTCTCTAATAATTAGCAATGTTGAGCATCTTTTCATGTGCCTATTGGCCATTTGTATTTCTTCTTTGAAGAACTGTCTATTTAGGTCTTCTGCCCATTTTACAAGTGGGTTGTTTGTTTTTTGTTGTTGAGTTGTATGAGCTGTTTGTATATTTTGGAAATTAAGCCCTTGTCAGTCGCATCATTTGCAAATATTTTCTCCCATTCCGTAGGTTGTCTCTTCATTTTGTTTAAGGTTTCCTTTGCCATGCAAGAGCTTGTAAGTTTGAGTAGGTCCCATTTATTTATTTTTGTTTTTATTTCTATTGCCTTGGGAGACTGACCTAAGAAAACATTGGTATGATTTATGTCAGAGAATGTTTTGCCTATGATCTCTTCTAGGAGTTTTATGGTATCATGTCTTATGTTTAAGTCTTTAAGCCATTTTGAGTTTATTTTGTGCATGGCGAGAGGGTGTATTCTTACTCCATTGATTTACATGAGGCTGTCCAACTTTCCCAGCACCACTTACTGAAGAGACTGTCTTTTTCCCATTGTATATTCTTGCCTGCTTTGTTGAAGATTAATTGACCGTAGGTGTGTGGGTTTATTTCTGGGTTCTCTATTCTGTTCCACTGATCCATATATCTTTTTTTGTGGCACATGGTTTTTAAATCAAATAACTACTTAATTAACAGGTTTCTTGTCTTCCATCTAATAAGCACATATTAAATATATACGATATGGGGAAAAAACATGGTGGAAATAAAGTAAATTACACTAGAGTACTTACAAGTAAGGGAGGTAAATATTCTACAGAAATAGAAAGTCTGAGAAATTCCAAGGGCAAAGGAAAACAACCCATGTCAATTTTAAGCAGAGTGGGAAAGGGCATGGTTACAGCTGAAATGGGGCACCACCCTGGAGGACTGGAGGCAGGAGGGTCATAGAGAAGGTTACTGCAACGACTGGGATGAAAAGTCACAAAAGCTGGACTGGGATAGGGGTGGGAGAGATGCTGAGGAGGCAGAAATAACAGGGCCTGGCCCTGCCCTGTGTGGGGACCAAGTCAGGGGAGGAATTATAAAGACTGAGGTTTTGAGCTCAGTGGCTAAGGAAGGAGACAGTGCCATGACAAACCTGTGGAATCCCAAGGGAAAACAGGTTTATGGAGGAGGGGAGCTCATGATGACTTGCCATCAGGTTCTAACACACAAACCCCAACACATGACCGCATTTCCATCACTCTGACTTCTTCCAAATTTAGGCAGCAACAGTACTTCCAAGAACATCCCACGAGGAAATACCAACTGCAGAGGAGTCACAAGGCCCCCCTCTCTGGGTCTCAGCTTTTCCCTCTATAAAATGAGGAGGGTGATGCTGAACCAGGTAACCCCATCCCAGCCTGGTGGTCACTTTCCTTGTACCAGGTCTTCAGAGCTCTCTTCCTGCACCATGGTAGCTGAGAGCTCTAACAGAAGATTGTACAGCTATGAATCTAATTCTCCCATTTATATAATACTTTGGTTATTCTTCAGTAGTACCTGCCGACAAGAAAATTAAAGCCAGGAGCAAGCTCGAAACAGCCACCGTCAGCACAAACTCCAACCATTCTAGAGCTAATAATTTACAGGGTGAGCAGCTGAACACAAACTTGACTGCGAGTGTGAACAGTCTCATTTCTGAGCTGACATTGTGATGCCCAGTGTTGAAGCTGGCCAGCCTGACTACAAAGGGAAGGACAGTCTTCTTCTGTGTGTTTACATGACATAAAGACTTTGAGTGTAGGGCTGGCAGCAAGGAACACTCAGGAAGCCTGTTTCACTTGTCCACATATGGTTCACTGTACCCAGGTGGGAAATAGAAGCATCTCACCTGAGCCGCTCTTCCTCTTTTTTTCGGAGATTGAAGTCTCGCTGAACCACCTGGAGAACATGCTCTGTTTCATCATCGGTCAGACCAGACAGGTCCAGCTTCCTCCCCATGATTTAACACCAAACACAGACAATGGAACGAGACCTGAGAAATCAAAGGAGAGACCACAAATTGAGGGCAAGATAAAAGTCCTCCATGGATAAAATCAACCAATGTTGTTATTAAACAAAATTAGACACAGTGTTTACATAACACAGTATCCTGCTCTGTTCTCATACTCAGCAAACATTTACAGACAACTTCAGCAAGACTGTGGAGAAAAAGAGAAGGTAACTGGTCATCAACGGTGTCATTTATCCCAACTCTTAAATTAGAAAAAAATAGATAAATTATTCTTTTTGATAGAATGAAGCATACATGAGACCTGGTGTGGATTTCTACAAAACACCAAAAGACAATATCTAAAACTTCTAAAGTTCTATGGTTTGAAGTTTCAAATTTTAAATATCACACATAATTGTAAGATAAAATAAATCATACTTAAAAAAAATCATAGGGGAATTCCCTGGTGGTCCAGTGGTTAAGATTCTGGGCTTTCACTGCTGGGAACCTGGGTTCAATCCCTGGTCTGGGAACTAAGATCCTGCAAGCCGCATGGTCAGGCCAAATAAATAAATAAAAATGTAAAAAAAGAATCCTATATATACTATATCCCTTGAAGTTTTTATCACATGACTATGAAATATAAACTAGAAACCAATAAACTCTCCTCTGCAAAAAAAAAGATATATATATAGTAAAATAATCTTTTTAGACATTTTCTCAGAACTAGAAAAGATGATATTTCAAAGACACACCTCCCAGAAGTGCATACCTAAAAATTATGGGAAACTATTTTTTTGTGTGTGTGTGTTTGGTACGTGGGCCTCTCACTGCTGTGGCCTCTCCCGTTGTGGAGCACAGGCTCCGGACGCGCAGGCTCAGCGGCCATGGCTCACGGGCCCAGCCGCTCCGCGGCACGTGGGATCTTCCTGGACCGGGGCACGAACCCGTGTCCCCTGCATCGGCAGGTGGACTCTCAACCACTGCGCCACCAGGGAAGCCCGGAAACTATTTTTTTAAAAATCATTTCTAATGAATGGCTGCACCCAGGGATGAATCAAATACATAATTCCAAAAAACTACCCAGAACTGAAGGGCAGCACAAACATAAATGTAAACATTCTCAACAAAATATCAGTGGAACCAGTGCAGCAAGATTTCAAAAGCATTATTATATAACATGACCAAGTGAGTTTTATCTAAGCAATGTAACGTTGTTTCAGCATTCAAAAATCAATCAGAGTAATCTGCCACATTAACAGAATAAAAGGGGAAAATCATCCGATCATTTCAATAGATACAGAAAAAGCATTTGACAAACTTCCATGCCCATTCATGATAGAAACCCTCTGAAAACTAAGACTAGAAGATACTTCCTCAATCATATAAAAGGCATTAAAAAATAAAAACAACAAAAACCTACAATTAACATATTCAATGATGAAAGACCGTTTCCCCCTAAGATCAGGAGAAAGGCAAGAATGACCACCTTTACAACCTCTACTCAATACTGAATGTCTTTATTATAAAGCTACAGTAATCGAGGCAGAGTGGTATTGGCATATAGGCAGGTGTATTAATCGGCTAGGGCTGCTGTAAGAGAGCACCACAGGCTAGGTGGCTTAAATAACATAAATGTATTTTCTCACAGTCTTGAAGGCTAGAAGTCTGAGATCAAGATGTCGGCAGAGTTGACTTCTCCTGAAGCCTCTCTCTGTGGCTTATAGGTGGCCATCTTCTCCATGTGTCTTCACATGGTCTTCCCTCTGTGCACATCTATGTCTGAATTTTTCCTTCTTATAAGGACACCAATTATATTGGATTAGGGTCCACCCTAACACCTTCATTTCAACTGAATTGCCTCTTTAAATGTCCTATCTTCCAAACACAGTCACAATCTGAGTTACTGGGGATAGGACTCCAACGTATGAATTTGGCAGGGGATACAACTCAACCTGTAACACTTCACCCTTTGCTCCCCCAGATATCTTGTCCTTCTTACATGTAAATTACATTCACCCCATCCCAACAGCCACCACAGTCCCAACCTATTGCAGCATCAACTCGAAGTCCAAATTCTCATCTCATTATTATCTAAATTAGGTATAGGTGAGACTTGAGGTATGATTCATCCTGAGGCAAAATTCGTTTCCCATTGTGAACCTGTGAAACCAGACAAGTTACCAGTTACCAAAATAGAACAGTGAGGCAGGCATGGGATAGGCATTCCATTCTAGCTGGGAGAAACTGGAAAGGAGAAAGAAGTCTTGGGTCTCAAGCAAGTCTGAAAGCAGGGCAAATTCCATTAGAATTTTTAAAATTAAGTTATACTTGACATACAGTACTGTATTAGTTTCAGGTGTACTCCATAGTGATTCGATATTTTTACACATTATGAAATAGTCACCACAATGAGTCCAGTTACCTGCGTCACCATACAAAGTTGTTACACTATTATTAACCATGTTCTCTATGTGTACTTTTTTCCATGCATAATCTCTGATTTGTTATTCTTTTAATAATTATTATCCCTGTGTGTACTTTACATCCCCGTGACTAATTTATTTTATAATTGGATGTTTGTACCTCTTCTTCCCTTCACTTATTTCATCTGTTCCCCCGACCCCCTCTTCTCCAGCAACCACCAGTTTGTTCTCTGTATTTATGAGTCTGTTTCTGTTTTGTTTTGTTTGTTTAAGGCTCAAGGATAATCCTCTTGGGCTCCATGCTCTGTCCTCTGAGCCGGCCAGGGTGGCTGTCCCACCCCCTTGGCCCTGGGTGTAGCCATAGCAGCTTGGCCCACCCTTGGTAATTGAGGAGGGACAGCCCCATTCCCCAGGTCATGGTGACAGTGGCACCCCTGCAGACGTCTGATTTGTCTTCAGGATCATTCTTCCCTTTCCCTGAAGGGTAATGCATGTTTGTAGCCAAATAGCTCTACTGGCCCATCCTGTAGACTCAGAAATCCAGCAGCCTTCCCTCATTTGTCCTGTCTCTGTTTAGTCTAAGCTGGCAATGTTTCTGTTGATATGAATTCTCAAAAACGTTGTCAGCTTCCCATGCAGTTCACAGGGGCCAAGCCTTCAGACAAGAGGTTCTCTACAGATCTGTCCTGAATAACTGCGTCTCTGTTCCCGGCTTCTGCTGCAATGGTTGACTCGATCCGTGAGCCACACTCTAATCTCTTTAGCAAATGGTTGTCCAGCCACACCCCTGTTGCTCTCTACAGACAGACTTTCTCATTTTTGCAATATGAATAGACAGAATTTTCCAAATCTGCAAGTTCTGGTTCCTTTAGTGTGAAAATTCCTTCTTCAATTTACCTTTCTCGTCTCACATCTTATTATAGCAGCAAGGACAAACCAGTCTTTAATACTTATTTTAGAATTCTTCTCAGCTAAATATCCAAGTTCATCATCACTTACAGTGCTACTTTCCACAAGACACTAGAACACAATTCAACCAAATTCTCTGCCGCTTTATAACAAGGAACACCTTTCCTTCAGTTTCCAATAACATCCTCATTTCCGTCTGAGACCAGTACTTCTAACATTCATTTCTACCAGCATTCTGTTCATGATGATATATGCGTTCTCTAACATGAGAGAAGCTTTCTCTGCAGCTCTCCTCTTTTCTTATTTTATTTTACTTTTTGGCCACACTGCCCCGCATGTGGGATCTTAGTTGCCCCACCAGGGATCGAACCTGTGCCCCCTGCAGTGGAAGTGCAGAGTCTTAACCACTGGACCACCAGGGAAGTCCCTCCGTTTTTCTTCCTGAGACCTCACTATAATCACCTTTAACATCCATATTTGTACCAATAGTCTCCTCAAGGCAACCTAGGCTTTTTCTAACATACACCTCAAAACTCTTCCACCCTCTACCCTTAGCCAGTTCCAAAGTCATTTCCACATTTTTATACAGAATAAGAAACAGAGATGGCAAATACACATATAAAAAGACGCTTAATGTCATTGGTAGCTAGAGAATTGCAATTAAAACCATATTTCACACCCACCAAAATCATCTTTATCAAGTGTTGACAGGAGGTGGGACAATTTTGATAGAGTGAGTAAAAATTGGTACAATCTCTTTATAACACAGTTAGGCATCATTTTCAAAGTTGAAGATACATGTACCTTATGAATTAGCATTTCTGCCACACCTAGGTATGTTCCTCAGATATAATCTTGCAAATATGCACCAACAGATAGGAATCGGGTTGAATCATAGGAAATAAATAGGAGCCTATAAAAATGCTTATTTCACATAGTTCAACCTAACAGAAGAACATTAGTAACAGTCACATTCAAAATAGCAAAAAATAAAAGAAAACAAATAAGTAAAACCTGTAAACCACCCCAAACATCCACAAGCAGGAAGA
>NW_020172142.1:331779-361779 GCF_003031525.2 Neophocaena asiaeorientalis asiaeorientalis | reverse complement strand
GTTCTATTTACAATAGCATCAAAAAAATAAAATACTTATGAGTAATTTTATCACAAGAAGTTTAAGACTTATACACTAAACACAGGAAACACATCCCATGGATTGGAAGACAATGTTAAGATAGCAGAACTTTCAAAATTGATTTACAGATTCAACACAATTCTTATCAAAATCCCAGCTTCTTTTTTTGCAAGAACTGACAAGCTGATCCAAAAATTCATACGGAAATGTAAGGGCCAAGAGAATCCAATACAATCTTGATTGCTAAATGAATGAAAAAATTTAAAAAGTAATTCCCTCTGGCCTATGAATGGCTGTCCCCAGGCATACTCTGCAGACTAAAATTCTACAAGAGACCCTTGCAGAAAAAGGGTCAGATCTGCAGAAAAGCCAGATCAGCTCCAAGCCTAGCTGCACAGGGAACCTATGGCTTCCTATAGTCTGGATGCCATCACCCTGAGACTGCCAGGCATCAGCTCTTATAGCCCCTGTGACCTCCATCTGAACCACTGACCCTCCTGATACCTCATGGAGGCTCCAAGCTCATGGTATTTGAGGCAAAACTTCCTTCCCCATTAAACAGAAGTGATACTATGATTTTATTTCTGGCAAATGAGAGCAGCTCTAGAAGTTGAAAATTGGTGGGGAGATCTCATTATCTCCATCCATTTGAGAGTTGATGGCATTTTCTACCTATTAGATCCTGGTGGAAACTTCTTCAGAAGTAAGGATGGTAAAAGTGGGGGAGCTGCTGCCACAGCCTCTGCTGGCAACAGGTATTGGGAGATATTTCAAATGGTATTAGATGGGCACACACACCCCCCCTCCCCCCGAGCACGGAATGGAAGGAGTTAGCAGGAGGAGGGGGGTGGAAGGGAAATAAAATTGGAGACTAAACCAGTCGTTCTCAACTGAGCACCATATTGCCTCCCAGGAGATAATCAGCAATATCTGGGGAAATTTTTAGTTGTTTCTAATAGGGGTGTGCTACTGGCATCTAGCAGGTGGAGGCCAGGGGTTGCTACTAAACATCCTATGATGCACAGGACAGCTCCCTGCAACAAAGAATTATCTGGTCCAAAATGTCAATAATGCCAAGGTTGAGAAAACCTGGTCTAAATTGAAAGCTACATAGCTGTCAGCCTCTTACTATGTGCTTCCCAGTAGCCCCACGTATGCCCAGCAGAGTTCACAAAGGGGCCTTCACTACTGCTACAGTACAGGCCTTCACACTGAAATTAAACCATTGGTGCTCCTGGTTTTCAGGCTTCCGACTCAGACTGTAACTACATCACTGGCTCTCCTGGGTCTCCAGCTGCATATCTTGGGATTTGTGAGCCTACATGGTCATGTGATCCAATGCCTTATAATAAATCTTTTTATTTTATACATACACACACACACACATAGAGAGAGAGAGACACACACATATCCTATTGGTTCTGTTTTTCTGGAAACTCTGGCTAATACAGACACATATACACATTACTGGCAAATAAATGACCTGGTTTATAAACCTTGATTGCATTTTTCTGGCCTTATCTGCAATGACCAAACTAACAGGTCTGTAGAGCCCAGTGCATTTCTCTGCCATCTTGAATTAGAGCAATGCCTACAATCCCCTGCTTTTGTTTTCTGAGCCTTTGGTCACAGTGGAAGCCCTGCAGTGCCTCTCCTGCCTTTTGTGCTTTTTCTCTGTCTGCTTCCCATCCTTTGGGTGTTTTCACGTTGATCCCTTTGCACAGAGGACAGGTAACGAACACTCAATAAAAATACACAGCTCTTCAGCCCACTGAGAATTTCCTCTTCAGTTTCAACTGGATAATGATGCTCTTTGCTCCCTCTCTATATAAAAGTCTGGTACACTTCTTCTGACTGTAATAAAAGTGTGTCAAGATAAGAGTTGACAGCTGGCTGCATTTGGAACTTGACCATATAAGACTGTGAAAAAATACGCATTAAAACTTCACTAATTCAGACTTCATCAATTCCAAATTTGCGATCAAACATGGTAGGCTAAAATTTACCATTCCATTTGTTCTCAAAACACAGGGATTAAGACAGTGAATAGTAGATGAGAAAAGGAGAATATTTACCTTCCAAAGAGAGCAAATTATTATCAGGTACTTACTTAGAAGTATCAATTTATATGTAAACAGCACAATTACAGTGTAAGCAAATAACAGCTGCAGAGCCTGGGTTTTTAGTATGCAAACCTCAGAGGGTTCCCCTAGTCATGCACATTGGGACTTAATCTCAGGACCCAGGGTGAGTACTGTTTGTTCACACCTTCAAGGCTGGGACAGCTGGCGATAAAGGATAAAGGATAAATCAGGCCCAAAGTGGCAAGGGCTACCTGAGGAATGGGCTGGGAGTCACTGCCCCTGGATCAGGGGAAAGAGGGAGGGCAGAAGCCAGAGATGGAGAGACTTCCAGGTGTCGGTCCTGCCTCGGCCAGGGCCCTTAGGTGGGGCAAGGGTTGGCAGGTATTCAGGCTGAGGGAGGAGCACAGGCAGAAGCTTCCCTTAGTGATGGGCATATCACTCAATATGTCTGCTGCAGGATTGCAGAGGGAGTCTGTGAAGCTCTGTTAAAGAGCTTGGACTTCACCTGAGGGCCCTGGGAGCCACTTTAGGGTCCTAAACAGGCGAGCAACCCGAGATAACAGCGTTTGTGCTTTCCTGGGGTCACACGGGTCGTGGTGGGAAACTGGGATGGAGGTGAACAGGGACAGAGGCAGTCACCTGGAAGCCACTGCAGTTGTCTAGGTGGGAGCTCGAAGTTGAGAAGAAAGCAGAGAAAATGACTCAAAGCTGCCTATTTACTCCTTGATTAAACTCTTGCCTCTTGGAAAATGTTCAGGCAGGTCAAAGTTCACCTCCCAATGGGCAGCTCCTTCCCTCTCCCTCCTCCTTCCCAAGATGGCATCTGGCAGGAGGGGCAGGCTTTACTGCTCTTGGCAATAAAGACCAGTACACACAGAGTCCTTCTAGGCTGGGCTCTGCCATGGGGGCTGGTCTGGTGTCTGGACAATAACTATGTAAAGGGGGAACTGGTCTTCTTTGTCCTTTGTCATGAGTGGCATGCTCAGCTGTTACTTGTGGGTTACTTGTGGGTTGGTGACATTTGTTTGTTGATTGATTGATCTGAGAGCAGCCTATCAAAAAGAACTCTTGCCAAATTTCACCAAGTCCTTCCACAGTGCTGTTACTAAGTGTCAACTATTCTGTGCCAAATAAGATCATCCAAAATGCCTACCAAATGTCTAAAACTCAATAAATGACTTTGAAACTCAGAGATATAGTCTATACATGAGTAGAAAGCAAAATGGCCTCAATAAGCTAAAGGAAGACAAAGAAATAGAGATAACATCTTAAAGAAGAGGAAATGAAATGTATGGAAATAGTAAACTCCCAAATGAGGGGTACTTTTCAAACGTGTGGTAAAAAGTCAGTTTCTAAACCAGCTCCCACTGTAATTCAAGCCCAGTGTGCCAAAACCAGACATCTGTGCCCTAAGCAGCGCCTCCTCCAGGCCCTAGAGTGAGACAGAATCAGCACACTGCCTCTCCAGCAGCAGCCTCAGTCCCAACCACATAGTTTAGCCTGTTGTTTCTCTGATGGGTTGTTCTAGACTGTCTACAGCTGTTGTTTTATTTTTATTATTTTAATCATCACTTAGCCTTTCAGTAAAAACAGAGGCTTGAAGCTTGGCGGGAGTTTTTGCATTTTGGAGACGACACATAGAAACATACAAGTACGCTGCTCTCAGCCATTTATTTACTATGTAAACTGTAAGCATCCAGTTTTGAGTGGGGCCCAGAGCTAGAGAATATTTACCTTCCAAAGAGAGCAAATTATTATCAGGTACTTACTTAGAAGTATCAATTTAAATGTAAACAGTCCAGGCGGCACTACCAGAGGCTCTGTCCCTTGGTTTATGCAAGGACCCAACAGATGCAATGATATCAAAGTGTCCACAGCAAAGAGAGATGCCATACAGGACCTCTGGGAAGCTCTAGGAGAAGCACCGCAAAGGCTTTCAAGGGTGTGTTAAAGCAGAACTACACCCTCCTCTACAGGTGACTATTCTCCTTTTGAGAAATAGCTCATGCTTGCTACCAGGCCCTGGTACTGAATGCCTAACTAGGGGACATCAAGTGACCATGTGACCAGCAGAAGCTAGCTCTGAGCTGCTTGTTAGGCTTGGCGTGCACAGTAGGGAGCCAATGTCAAGTGGAAATGCTATATAAGAAATTAGACCCAATCTGTTCCAGAAGGTGTAAGTTGCATGGGCAGGTGACTCAGACTCCCATGTCTCCTATGTCTGCTGCTATGTCTCCTCTCCCTCAATCCACAGCTACGTCCTCATAGAAAGTTCCTGGTGATCAACCAACATAAGAGGAAAAACCTCAGTCTGGATTTGTGGATGATTCTGTAAGAAATCACTGACACCTGCCCGAAGTGGACAGCTGTAGCATTACAGCCCCAGTCAGGGGTGACCCTGAAGGATAGCAGTGAGGGGTCACCCTGCTGGTGGGCAGGATTTCAAGCTGCATACTGATCTTCCACATTGTCTGGACCGAGAGATGTCTGGAAGAATGGAACAGACATCAATTCGTGGACAGTAGCCAACAGAACGGCAGATGGGAAAAGAACAGGTTTGGGAGATCAATGACAAGGAAGTCTGAGGAAGAGGTGTGTGCAGATCTCTCAGAGAAGCAGAGTGTGATGATATTTGAATATCTGTGCGGAAGTTCTCAACAATCCGGTGGACAAGAGGACACCCGAGGAGGTGAGGCAGCCTCTTCCCCAGTGCTTATTCAGTGAGCCCTTGTACAAAATGGACATGGCAGGAGGGTCCAACAACGTGGCTGCACATGGGTCCAGTCTCACAGACTTCCTCTTCGCAGGCCTAATCTGCCTGTCATCACTGCTGAGGACCCATCTTCCCAACACCAGAGACGAGTGCTGAGCTGTGGATGGAGGGAAGCCAGCCAGTCACCTGGTGGCAGAGTGATTGCACTAGATCTTCTGTCATAGAGGGGTTAGTGAGTCCTTCCTGGAATACATATGTATAAATTTTCCATCTATGCCTGCACCTTTATCCATCACTTACAGAATACTTGATTCACTGTCATGGTTCCCCCCAGCATGTTGTGGCTGACCAAGAAACTCATTTACAGCAAACAAAGTTTGGCCATGGACTCACGTCCATGGAATTCACTCATCTCACCCATGTACCACATCACCTGGTGGGATGACCTACTGATGACTTCTGATCCAGCAGTTTTCTACCTCTGGACCAGATGATCTTCAAAACACCTCTGTGACCTGATCTTTTTGAATGCTGTGGTGTCTGCAATGACCCAAGGCCTGAGTGCAATAAATAGGTTTCTTTCTTTCTTTTTTTGAAGATTCAATATAGTAAAAGTTGAAATAAATGTTTGAACTGGACTGCAGTGTACATTTTTCAAAAGGATAATAGTTTCAAATGGAAAGGCTTACAGTAAAATATTGTGCTCAGCTAAGCCTTTCAGACTGCGGTTATACTCAAACATATGTAAGCAATAATATTAAAAACACAGATTTGATCCTAGATAATGTCCTATTGGATAGAGAAAAAAGAGGAGAGCAAGGTTGCTCTAGGCAATAAAAAAGGAAACAGAAATCTACAGTTCAGTACCATGGCAGGAGGGAAATTGTTTAATGATCTTTAACATTAGCCTGCTCCTTGGCGGGTTTCACCAACCCAGCTATACTTCAGTAATACGTCTTCACATCGGCAGGAAGTTCAGAGACACATACTTTAATTAAAGTTAGCTACTTCAAAGATAATTAAAGGTGTGTTATAGAAATCTCTAGACAAGATTATAGAACTCTGAAGCAGAAGCTAACCAAAAAGCTGCAGCTTTATTTTATTTTGTTTTTTTTATTAGCTTGTTCTTTTTTTTTTGGCGGGGGGGGCTGTGTTGGGTCTTTGTTGCTGCATGCACTTTCTCTAGCTGCGGCGAGCGGGGGCTGCTCTTCGTTGCGGGGCACAGGCTTCTCATTGCAGTGGCTTCTCTTATTGCGGAGCACGGGCTCTAGGTGTGCAAGCTTCAGTACTTGCAGCACGTGGGCTCGGTAGTTGCAGCACGCGGGCCCTAGAGCATGCGGGCTTCAGTAGTTGTGACGCACAGGCTCTAGAGTGCAGGCTCAGTAGTTGTGGCACATGAGCTTAATTGCTCCGCAGCATGTGGGATCTTCCCGGACCAGGGATTGAACCTGTATCCCCCGCATTGGCAGGTAGATTCTCAACCACTGCGCCACCAGGGAAGTCCCTTAAGCTTTATTTTAAATAAAGTGGTTCAGCACTTGAGAAGGACTACAGAAGGCAGGGAATGTAGTTTAGCACTGAGTAGTAATGACAATGGATATTTAATTCAAATTGGATAGAAATGGAAAACAAATTGTCTTCATTTTTAAAATTTTTAACCAAGTATAGTTGATTTACAATGTTGTATTAATTTCTGCTGTACAGCAAAGTGACTCAGTTATACACATATATATATACATATTCTTTTTCATATTCTTTTCCATTACGGTTTATCAGAAGATACTGTATATAGTTCCCTGTGCTATATAGTAGGACACTGTTGTTTATCCATCCTGTATATCACAGTTTGCATCTGCTAATCCCAAACTCCCAATCCATCTGTCCCCCAGCCCCTTCTCCCCCTTGGCAACCACAAGTCTGTTCTCTATATCTGTGAGTTTGTTTCTGTTTCATAGATAAGTTCATTTGTGTTATATATATATTTTTTTAAACATAACTTTTTTATCATCTTTATTTGAGTATAATTGCTTTACAATGGTGTGTTAGTTTCTGCTGTATAACAAAGTGAATCAGCTATATGTGTACATATATCCCCATATCTCCTCCCTCTTGCGTCTCCCTCCCACCCTCCCTATCCCACCCTTCTAGGTGGTCACAAAGCACCAAGCTGATCTCCCTGTGCTATGCGGATACTTCCCACTAGCTATCTGTTTTACATCTGGTAGTGTATATATGTCCGTGCTACACTTTGTCCCGGCTTACCCTTCCCCCTCCCCATGTCCTCTAGTCCATTGTCTACGTCTGCGTGTTTATTTCTGTCCTGCCCCTAGGTCCTTCAGAACCTTTTTTTTTTTTAGATTCCACATATATGTGTTAGCATACAGTATTTGTTTTTCTCTTTCTGACTTACTTCACTCTGTATAACAGTCTCTAGGTCCATCCACCTCACTACAAATAACTCAATTTCATTTCTTTTTATGGCTGAGTAATATTCCATTGTATATATGTGCCATATCTTCTTTATCCATTCATCTGTCGATGGACACTTAGGTTGTTCCCATGTCCTGGTAAATAGAGCTGCAATGAACATTGTATTTGTGTTATATTTTAGATTCCACATATAAGTGATATCATATGGTAATTGTCTTTCTCTTTCTGACTTGCTTCACTTAGTATGATCATCTCTAGGTCCATCCATGATGCTGCAAATGGCATTATTTCATTCTTTTTATGGCTGAGTAATATTCCATTGTATATATGTGCCATATCTTCTTTATCCATTCATCTGTTGATGAACATTTAGGTTGTTTCCATGTCTTGGGTATTGTAAATAGGGCTGCTATGAACATGGCAATGCATGTATCTTTCCGAATTATAGTTTTGTCTGGATATATGCCCAGGAGTGGGATTGCTGGGTCATATGGTAATTCTATCTTTAGTTTTTTGAGGAACTTCCATACTGTTCTCCCCAGTGGCTGCACCAATTTACATTCCCACCAACAGTGTAAGAAGTTTCCCTTTTCTCCACACCCTCTCCAGCCAAATTGTCTTGTTTTCCCCAAAATCCAAAGGTAACACACTAAAAGCATAATGTAAATATTCCGTAATGTGGCCGATGGAATTTGCTATAGTTTCTGCCCACTGATTCTAAAGTCAGCAAACACTGCTTGGTGCCCACTTGGACCCAGTGATGTGCCAGACAGAGGAGAACCCAGAAAGAAAGCACATGGCCCTGCTCTGAATTTCCACAGACATGGGTGGGAGATGATCTGCTAACAATGTGCACCCCAACCTGGTCTGGCCGGGACCCCTTTCCTGAGCCATCTCTTTGCCATCACTTGCTTCTGGACTCTCAATTCTGCAAAACAGTTATTGAAGGGGAACAATCCAGGCCAGGAGCTCATCAGAAGGAACCTCTAACAGCTCTCTGCCCACCTCATTCTTTTGAGTTTTTCCTTTACAGTTTCTGTGTAGTTTTCAATACCCCCAAGTTCCCATTTATGAAAATTTGAATGATATGATAATATCATAAAAGAAGATTAATCACCTGACAGCATCAAAAAAAATACAACGAGTGCCAACCCATTGGTTCATTTAAGTCTCATTTCCCCCACTTTTTGTAGGGAACATTGTTATTTTTGTCCTATTATACACAGAAGTATGCATCTTTTTTCACTAAACTCTTTATCTCCAGCATTTTTTTCATGTTGGTGCAATCACTTTCAAGCATCACTCCTAATGGCTACATGATATTGTATCAAGTGGATATATAATACTTACTGACCTGCTCCTAGTGTTGTACCTCTGTGTTGATTCCAATTGTGGACTATTTCATAGAAAATTATGATAAACATCTTTGTGCATAAGGGTTTTCCACATTAAGAATTTTTTCCCCTTAGGCTAGATTCCCAGAAATAAAATGACTAGGTTTAAGGTTAAGAATACTAAGCCCCCGAGACACATTTTCAGGCATCTAGTTGAAGAACAACATCTAAATAGTGAAGCCACCTGAATGGCACAGATGCCATCAGGCCTACTGCTGAGTCATCTTATTTGTGCAGGCTCGCTGGGGGCACCACTTTACTCTAAAATTAGGTCTTTGCCTCTACACTGAACCCCAAACAATTTTTTTTTGTTATCTGAATAATTATTTTCTTAGCATCTTTAGTGGAGTATAATTGCTTTAAAATGCTGTGTCAGTTTCTGCTGTATAACAATCAGCTATATATATACATATATCCCCATATCCCCTCCCTCTTGCATCTCCCTCCCACTCTCCCTATCTTACCCCTGTAGGTGGTCACAAAACACTGAGCTGATCTCCCTGTGTGACGCAGCTGCTTCCCACTGGCTATCTATTTTATATTTGGTAGTGTATATATGTCAATGCTAATCTCTCTCTTCGTCACAGCTTACCCTTCCCCATCCCCGTGTCCTCAAGTCCATTCTCTACATCTGCGTCTTTATTCCTGTCCTGCCCCTAGGTTTGTCAGAACCATTGTTTTTGTTTTTTTAGATTCCATATATATGTGTTAGCATACGGTATTTGTTTTTCTCTTTCCGACTTACTTCACTCTGTATGACAGACTCTAGGTCCATCCACCTCACTACAAATAACTCAATTTCATTTCTTCGTATGGCTGAGTAACTCCATTGTATATATGTGGCACATCTTCTTTATCCATTCATCTGTCGATGGACACTTAGGTTGCTTCCATGTCCTGGCTACTGTAAATAGTGCTGCAATGAACATTGTGGTACATGACTTTTTTGAATTTTGATTTTCTCAGAGTATATGCCCAGTAGTGGGATTGCTGGGCCATGTGGTAGTTCTATTTTTAGTTTTTTTAAGGAAGCTCCATACTGTTCTCCATAGTGGCTGTATCAATTTACATTCCCACCAACAGTGAAAGAGGGTTCCCTTTTCTCCACACACTCTCCAGCATTTATCGTTTGTAGATTTTCTGATGATGGCCATTCTGACCGGTGTGAGGTGATACCTCACTATAGTTTTGATTTGTATTTCTCTAATGATTAGTGATCTTAAGCATCCTTTCATGTGTTTGTTGGCAATCTGTATATCTTCTTTGGAGAAATGGCTATTTAGGTCTTCTGCCCATTTTTGGATTGGATTTTTTTTTATATATATATACTGAGCTCCATGAGCTGCTGGTATATTTTGGAGATTAATCCTTTGTCAGTTGCTTCGTTTGCAAATATTTTTCCCCATTCTGAGGGTTGTCTTTTGGTCTTGTTTATGGTTTCCTTTGCTGTGCAAAAGCTTTTAAGTTTCATTAGGTCTCATTTGTTTATTTTTGTTTTTATTTCCATTTCTCTAGGAGATGGGTCAAAAAGGATCTTGCTGTGATTTATGTCATAGAGTGTTCTGCCTGTGTTTTCCTCTAAGAGTTTTATAGTGTCTGGCCTTACATTTAGGGCTTTAACCATTTTGAGTTTAGTTTTGTATACGGTGTTAGGGAGTATTCTAATTTCATTCTTTTACGTGTAGCTGTCCTGTTTTCCCAGCACCAGTTATTGAAGAGGCTGTCTTTTCTCCATTTTACATTGTTGCCTCCTTTATCACTGATAAGGTGATCATATGAACGTGGGTTTACCTCTAGGTTTTCTATCCTGTTTCATTGATCTATATTTCTGTTTTTGTGCCAGTACCAGACTGTCTTGATTACCGTAGCTTTGTAGTATAGTCTGAAGTCAGGGAGCCTGATTCCTCCAGCTCCGTTTTTCTTTCTCAAGATTGCTTTGGCTATTCAAGGTCTTTGTGTTTCCACACAAATTGTGAATTTTTGTTGAGGATTTTTGCATGTATATTCATCAGTGATATTGGCCTCTATTTTTCTTTTTTTTGTAGAATCTCTGTCTGGTTTTGGTATCAGGGTGATGGTGGCCTCATAGAATGAGTTTGGGAGTGTTCTTCCCTCTGCTACATTTTGGAAGAGTTTGAGAAGGATAGGTGTTATCTCTTCTCTAAATGTTTGACAGAATTTGCCTGTGAACCCATCTGATCCCAGGCTTTGTTGGAAGAGTTTTACTCACAGTTTCAATTTCAGTGCTTGTGATTGGTCTGTTTATATTTTCTATTTCTTCCTGGTTCAGTCTTGGCAGGTTGTGCTTTTCTAAGAATTTGTCCATTTCTTCCAGGTTGTCCATTTTATTGGCATATAGTTCCTTTTAGTAATCTCTCATGATTGTTTGTATTTCTGCAGTGTCAGTTGTTACTTCTCCTTTTTCATTTCTAATTCTGTTGATTTGGGTCTTCTGCATTCTTTTCTTGATGAGTCTGGCTAATGGTTTATCAATTTTGTTTATCTTCTCAAAGAACCTGCTTTTAGTTTTATTGATGTCTGCTATTGTTTCCTTCATTTATTTCTGATCTGATATTTATGATTTTTTTCCTCTGCTAACTTTGGAGATTATTTTGTTCTTCTTTCCTTAATTTCTTTAGGTGTAAGTTTAGATTGTTTATTTGAGATTTTTCTTGTTTCTTGAGGTAGGATTGTATTGCTATAAACTTCCCTCTTAGAACTGCTTTTGCTGCATCCCGCAGGCTTGGGTCATCATGTTTTCACTGTCATTTGTTTCCAGGTATTTTTTGATTTGCTCTTTGATTTCTTCAGTGATCTGTTGGTTATTTAGTAGTGTATTGTTCAGCCTCCATGTGTTTGTATTTTTTACAGTTTTTTTTCCTGTAGTTGATATCTAGTGTCATAGTGTTGTGGTCAGAAAAGATACTTGATATGATCTCACTTTTCTTAAGTTTACCAAGGCTTGATTTGTGACCCAAGATATGATCTATCCTGGAGAATATTCCATGAGCACTTGAGAAGAAAGTGTATTCTGTTGCTTTTGGATGGAATGTCCTATAAATATCAATTAAATCCATCTTGTTTAATGTATCATTTAAAGCCTGTGCTTCCTTGTTTATTTTCATTTTGGATGATCTGTCCATTGGTGAAAGTGGGGTGTTAAAGTTCCCTACTATTATTGTGTTACTGTCGATTTCCCCTTTTATGGCTGTTAGCATTTGCTTTATGTATTGAGGTGCTTCTATGTTGGGTGCATAAATATTTACCATTGTTATATCTTCTTCTTGGATTGATCCCTTGATCATTATGCAGTGTCCTTCTTTGTCTCTTGCAATAGTCTTTATTTTAAAGTCTATTTTGTCTGATATGAGAATTGCTACTCCAGCTTTCTTTTGATTTCCATTTGCATGGAATATCTTTTTCCATCCCCTCACTTTCAGTCTGTATGTGTCGCTAGGTCTGAAGTGGGTCTCTTGTAGACAGCATATATATGGGTCTTGGTTTTGTATCCATTCAGCCAGTCTGTGTCTTTTGGTTGGAGCATTTAATCCATTTACATTTAAGGTAGTCATCAATATGTATGTTCCTATTACCATTTTCTTAATTGTTTGGGGTTTGTTTTTGTAGGTCTTTTCCTTCTCCTGTGTTTCCTGCCTACAGAAGTTCCTTTAGCATTTGTTGTAACAGTGGTTTGGTGGTGCTGAATTCTCTTAAATTTTGCTTGTCTGTAAAGGTTTTAATTTCTCCCTAGAATCTGAATGAGATCCTTGCTGGGTAGAGTAATCTTGGTTATAGGTTTTTCCCTTTCATCACTTTAAATATGTCCTGCCACTCCCTTCTGGCTTGCAGAGTTTCTGCTGAAAGATCAGCTGTTAACCTATGGGGATTCCCTTGTATGTTATTTGTTGCTTTTCCCTTGCTGCTTTTAATATTTTTTCTTTGTATTTAATTTTTGAGTTTGATTAATATGTGTCTTGGAGTGTTTCTACTTGGATTTATCCTGTATGGAACTATCCTGTATGGAGCTTACTGCCCATTGGGTGGAGCTGGGTCTTAGCGTTGAGACAGAGATCTCTGGGAGAGCTCTCTCCAATTGATATTATGTGGGGCTGGGAGGTCTCTGGTGGGCTAATGTCCTGAACTTGGCTCTCCCACTTCAGAGGCTCAGGCCTGAAACCAGGCTGGAGCACCAAGACCCTGTCAGCCACATGGCTCAGAAGAAAATGGAGAAAAAAAGAAAGAAAATAAAATTAAAATTAAAAAATAATAATTAAAAAAATAAAAGAGAGCAACCAAACCAATAACTAAATCTACCAGTGATTACAAGCGCTAAAAACTAAAGTAAGTAAACATAAAAATTAGAAACAAATCAGTCACAGATAGCAAATCCCAAGTCTACAGTTGCTCCCAAAGTCCACGGCCTCAATTTGGGGTTGATTTGTTATCTATTACGGTATTCCACAGATGCAGGATACATCACGTTGACCGTGGGGCTTTAATCTGCTGCTCCTGAGGCTGCATGGAGAAATTTCCCTTTCTCTTATTTGTTCACACAGCTCCCGGCATTCAGCTTTGGTTTTGGCCCCTCTGCATGTAGGTCACCCTCAGGCATCTATTCCCACCCAGACAGGATGGGGTTAAAGCAGCGGCTGATTAGGGGGCTTTTGCTCACTCAGGCTTGGGGAAGGGAGGGGTACGGTAGTTATAATTGGAATGTGGGGCGAGCCTGTGGCGCGGAGGCCGCGTGTCGTTGCAACAGCCTGAGGCACACCGTGGGTTCTCCCGGGGAACTTGTCCCTGGATCACGGGACCCTGGCAGTGGAGGGCTGCACAGGCTCCTGGGGTGTGTGTGGATAATGACCTTTGCTTGCACACAGGATTCTTGGTGGCTGAAGCAGCAGTGTTAGTGTTTCATGCCCATCTCTGGGGTCCGAGCTGATAGCCGTGGCTCGCGCCCATCTTTGGAGCTCATTTAGGCGGTGCTCTGCCTTCTGTGGGCAGACAGGGAAGGAATCCCCTCTCCTTGCACACCCCGAAACAATGGTCTCTTGCCTCTTAGGCAGGTCCAGACTTTTTCCCGGACTCCCTCCCAGCTAGCTGCAGCGCACTAGCCCCCTTCAGGCTGTGTTCATGCAGCCAACCCCAGTCCTCAACCTGGGATTTGACCTCCAAAGCCCAAGCCTCAGCTCCCAGCCCCCACCCGCCCTGGTGGGTGAGCAGACAAGCATCTCAGGCTGGTGAGTGCTTGTCGGCACTGATCCCCTGTGTGGGAATCTCTCTGCTTTGCCGTCTGCACCCCTGCTGCTGTGCTCTCCTCCATGGCTCCAAAGCTTACCCCCTCCCACCCCCCATCTCCGCCAGTGAAGTGTCTTCCTAGTGTGGGGAAACTTTTCCTCCTTTCCAGCTCCCTCCCAGAGGTGCAGGTCCCATCCCTATTCTTTTGTCTCTGTTTTTTCTTTTGCCCTACCCAGGTACGTGGGGGATTTTCTTGCCTTTTGGGAAGTCTGAGATCTTCTGCCATCGTTCAGTAAGTGTTCTGTACGGGTTGTTCCACATGTAGATGTATTTTTGATGTATTTGTGGGGAGGAAGGTGATCTCCACGTCTTATTCCTCTGCCATCTTGAAGGTCCCCTCCAAATAATTTTATACTCTTTTAAAAACAAAACCTGTTTATGTGCTAACTAGATGATTTTCCGTTAAGTCCCTACCTGAGAAACAAGTGCTATGTACTTCAAACTCCCCATGCTACAGATTGATGGCATTTTCTTAAAATTCTTCACTTTTATCGGGTTTATCTGATGTAAATATTAGGTACTGAATACCGTCCTCCCAAGTCCCAAAACCTTATTTCTGAGACCACTTCAGAATAACAATTCTAAAAGGGGAAAAACACAAGATTCAGCCTTTGTGTCTCGCAATTAAGTGAATTTCTCATGTTTCTAACGGGAAAAACAGAAACACTGTAAGACATCCATTCCCACTGGAAGGATAATTATTTGAGGAGTTTTTCCATGAATCTGGGGGAGACTCATTTGAAGAAAATTAATGCCAGGTAGTCAACTATGTTCTGGGTTGTACCTCAGGAGTCCTCCCTATTCAGAAAGGAGGCGCTGAAACTATTTCTGAAGACAAATAAACAAAAGCCATGCAGTAATGATACAAAGAATGAACACAAGGTGAGAGGGTGTGGGGTGTAGAAGGAACAGTAAGAGACCGCTCTTGGAGATCTGCTTATCTTTTCTACATTCCAGCATTTCTCCCACTTCCAATTTTGCAGAAATGAGAATCTTCCAGACAAAATTCTTGACTTTTGACCAACAGAGTTCTAGATGCTATGCAAAGCAACTCTAACTTTTCCTGTTAAATGATATTCATTTGAGCAATTGGAAAACATTTAAATACATTTATATAACAACATGGGTATGTGGATGTATTTTTTAACTGTTTATTTCATTAAATCTAAACATAAATCAAGTAATTCTGGTGAAAATTTAGCATCCAGATAGAGATGTGCCATGTTTGAAAAATACATATTAGATTTCAAAGATTAGTATGAAAAAAAGGTAAAACAAGGCATTCGTAATTTTTATATTGATTATTGATTGGAACCAAGACACCTAAGATGAGAAAAATGCAGGTGGAACAGGTCTGGGGGGAAGATCAGGGGTTCCACTTGCAAAAAATTGATTTGCAAATGACTATTGCACATCCAGGAAATGTCAAGGAGGTTATTCAAAGAGCTGGGGAGAGAGGTCCAGCCTAGAGATATATGTCTGGGGATCACTGGCATAGATGGTATTTAAAACCATGAAAAAAGATGAGGTCTGCAGGGAGGGGATATAAACAAAAAGGCAAAGAAGAGAAAAGACTCAGCCGTGGGGCACTCCAGCATTAAAAGGGCAAGCAAAAAATGAAGAACCAGCTAGACAGAGGAGAGAGTACTTCCAAGGAGTTAAAAGGAAAATCAAGAGTGTATCCTCCAGGCATGGTGAAGAAAGTGTACCAGTGAGGAGGGACTGACTAACTGAGTCAAATGATGCTGAAAGTTCATGGAGGATGAGGACTGAGACCAGGCCCTTGTATTTAGCAGGTGATGGTCAATCTCGACAGTTTCTTATAAAGCTGATGAAACTTGGCAGGCAACCGGCAAGGGTGGGTTAACAGAGAATGTGAGGAGCGGATTTGCAGACAGCAAGTCTGGACAACTCTTACTAGTTTTTATATACAGGAGAGTAGAGAAATGGAGCCACTGCTAGCAGTGGAAGTGATATGAGGAGGGAGTGTTTTCCAAGAAAGAAGAAATAGCATGTTTATAAGCCAATGAGAATTACCTGGTAGAGAGAGGGAAACTGGTGATACAGAAGACAGAAGGCAGAATTACTAGAGTGATATCCTTGAGTATTCAAGGAAGATGGGCTCCAGTGCCAGGAAGTAGAGGGAATGGCTTTGGATAGAGCATAGAGATTTCATGTTTAGTCACAAAACAAAAGGCAGAGTATATGGCAACAGATGCAGGGCAGGTAGGCAGATGGTGGCGCGAGTCTGTGGAAGCTCCCCTCTGATGGCTCAGTTTTCTCAGTGAGAGTGGAAGCGGGGACATCGTGTGAGAGTGAGAATGAAGAGGAGGTGTGGGCATCTGTGGAGATGGGAGTGAAGAGAATGGGAGAGTGCAGGGACCAGAGAAATATCAGGCACTTTAAGGATCCATCTGACGTTCCTGGCCACGTAAGACCCATCAATTGTTTGTGAGCTCTTCTCCAGCCACATTCAGCAGCTCAAATGCAAGCAGGAGGAAGCAGAGATTAGGGTTTAGCCAGTGTGTGGTTCTACCGAGTGCTGCCTGAGAGGAGCAAGTGAACTGGGGGTGCCCAAAGGATTGCCATTGGCTGGAAAAGGCAGAAGGAGAGAACCTCAAGTTTCAGGGGTCACAGACAGGAGGTCAGGAACACCGAGGGACCATTAGAATTGGAGTAAGAGAGGGAAAGGATTGGAAGATGGAGGTTGGTTATCAGAAAGCATGATGCACGAAACACATTATGAAGGGCCAGCCATAACTGGGAATGAAAACATCTATCAGTGACTATGGAAGTAAGTGGTAGGGTTGGGTGGAAGTCAGAGAATTGCAGCAAAGAAGGTCAAGGAACTCCAGGATGTTAACAAGATCCTCTACCTGGAGCTAAAGTCATCAAGAGCTGAGGGTAAGTGGTCCTGGAGCCCAGGGCACTGACAAACAGGATAAAGAGCATGATGGGATGAGTGCTGGTCCACCCAAGGCAGAGTTGGGTGGGGTCATGAGTGAGGAGGGGCAGGAGGGATAAGTGTTTCAAGTGTCTGCTTGACCTGGTCAATGGGGAGCAGAAGGCCAGAGTCAGTATGATCGCCCAGTGTGCGGGGCTCCTACTGATGTTCACTGAGTAGGGGCGGACTTACTCCGAGGGATCGGGCCACCCAGTGGTCCTCACTGAGGAGGCTGAGGATGTCCAAGGAAGCTCAGTATCGCTCAAGCCCACAAACATCTCTTGCACCTTATGATGGGAGTGGGTAAAAATTCTGGATGGGGAGGGTCTTAGTTCGAGGGCTTGACCCCCTACCTGGCCCCTTGTTTATTCTTTCACTTTATTCCACATTAATAAGGAACCCAGAAGTAAACTGCCTGACCAGTCTTTTCCAATTGCTAAATTCCTATTAATAATAATATTATTTTATATAAAACCTCAAATAAGTATGCTTGTTATGGTTAAGGAAATAAGAGTTTATCAAAGTACAACTAATGAACAAGAAACTATAAAAATTACCACACATATTTGAAAAAGTTAATGGAAACTCAGTGGAGAGTTTAAAAGACAGAATAGACACAGCAGAGAAAAGAATTAGTGAATTGGTAGACAGGGCTGAAATAAGAAGCCGAATGCAGTACTGAGAAAGGAAGTAAAACATGGAAGAGAGCTTAAAAACACAGATGATATAGAAGGAAGGTCCCACATATCTGCTCAGAGTTTCAGGAGTAGAGAATAAGGAAAAGCAATATTCAAAGAAATAATGGCTGAGAATTTTCCAGAACACCGATTAGACATCAAGTCTCACATTTAAAAAGTCCAGGGAATCCTGAGGGGGATGATTAAAAAGAAGCCCATTTCTACATACATGGTAGTGAAACTCAGAATAACAAATACACAGAAAAGAAACTCAGATCAGCCAGAATGAAAAGACAGATTACTACAAAAGAACAACAATCAGATTGTTAGATAAATTCTTTAAATGAAACAATGGAAATTGGAAGACAGTGGAATCATACTGTCAACAAATTGCTTACCATGTGGAAAAAAATAAATAGATGGGGTTTTAAAAAGTCTGACTAAAACACCAGACAATGTTAACATATAAATTGGGTAGAAGGGTGATCAGAGTTAAGTATAAAGTCCTTGAATTGCTCAGGAGGACAGGAATGATTGATTCAGTTTGGATTTTGTTAAGGTAAATATGTGTGCTAAAATAACCATATAATAAACACAAGAAAATAGAAATGGAGCGTAAGGCTTTTGAATAAGTGGAGGAGGGACATGTAATGTGGGGTAGGAGAGAGAATCTAAGTTAATACAAAAAGAAATTAGAGTAAGTATATTAAAAGTGGGACAATGAAAGAGAAGAAAGTAAAATGATAAAATAAATCCAAATATATTAATAGTAGCACTATAAATGAACATAACTTTCACATTAAAACTTACAGGTTGGAAAAAATAAAGCAAATTTATTCTCTTTACAACAGTTTCACAAGTGGAATAAAAATATACAGAATTGTTGATGGTGAAAGGATAAGAAAATAAGATAGGCAAGTACTAAGCAAAAAAAATTGGTATAGCTCTATCCGAAACAGATCTATTTTTTAACTTATTTATTTTTATTGAAGTATAGTTGATTTACAGTGTTTCAGGTGAACAACAAAGTGATTCAGTTACACACACACACACACACACACACACACACACACACACACACACACATATATTCTTTTTCAGGTTCTGGTTTATTATACGATATTGA
This sequence comes from Neophocaena asiaeorientalis asiaeorientalis, assembly GCF_003031525.2. Taxonomy (NCBI): domain Eukaryota; kingdom Metazoa; phylum Chordata; class Mammalia; order Artiodactyla; family Phocoenidae; genus Neophocaena; species Neophocaena asiaeorientalis. The sequence continues at coordinate 343,095 of NW_020172142.1, read as the reverse complement.
ATATAGCTCCCTGGGCTGTACAGTAGATCCTTGTTGTTTATCTGTCTATTTTATATATGGTAGTGTGTATCCATTAATCCCAAATTCCTAATTTATCCCCCCTACAACTATCCCCATTGGTAACCATAAGTTTGCTTTCTATGTCTATGAGTCTATTTCTGTTTTGTAAGTAAGTTCGTTTGTTTCATTTTTTAGATTCCACATATAAGTGATATCGTGTGATATTTGTCTTTCTCAGACCTAGAAACAAGGGCAGTGCTACAGATTAAGAGGGTCGTTTCATAATGACATATGCTTGACTAACCAGGAAAAAATTAAACTAGAATGCATCTAATAACATACAGCTTCAAAATATACAAAGCAAAAACTGAAAGAAGCACAAGATTAAATTGAAAATTTCACCTCTATATATTTCTCCCTCAATAACTGATTAATCAAACTTCAAAAAAATGAGGAAGGTAGATGGAAGATTTGAATAACACAATTAACTCGTTTAAGCTAATGAACATATATGGATCACTGCAAACCAGTAACTTCAAGGAAATACAGAACATTTGTGAAAACTATGTACCAGGCCATAAAACAAGTCTCAACAAATTTCAAAGAAATGGAATCATGTAGATCACATTCTCTAATCACTATTAAAATAGAAAATATTTAAAATGGAAAAAAATTTTAAATAGAAAAAATATTTTAAAATAGTAAATAGAAAATTAAAGTAGATATTATTAAAAATATTAAACTAAAATAAAGATAGAATTAAAATAGAAAAATAATTGCTAAAAGGTTCTGGAAATTAAAGAATAAAATAAAAGATTACAAATAAGTCGTAAGTCAAAGAAGAAATCATCATGAAAATGTTAAAAACTCACATGTGAACAATAGCAAAACACTACATATCAAAACATGTGGAATACAAATATGGCTAAAGCAACACCTGGAGGGAAAGTTATTGCACTGAATGCATACACATGAAAGAAGAAAGGCTGAAATTAAATGAGTAATCATGTAAATTTAAGAGGTGAGAAAAAGAATAAAGCCAAAGAAAGTAGAAGGAAGGAAATAATAAGGATGAAAACAGAGATTAAGTAAAATGAAAAAGAATGACACAACCAAGAAGAGAAAGGGAAAAGTTGGTTCTCTGGAAAGTCTAAAAAGAACCTGTAACAACTCTGGTGAGATGGACCAAGAGCTAAGGAGGGAAGCGGTGGCCGCCTCTGCAGGTCTCCTCATCCCACTGGGGCATAGAAGGGACTTGGGTTTTGTACCCCAGGAGAGCCCCTGCCTTCCCAAGGAGTATTCTTGACAACACGCGGAGCACATCTCCATGCCTCTCCCCGTGCACCGCCACTTGATCTCTCTTCTTCTGGCAGCTCTTCCATCTTTTGAGGGAAACAATTCCAACCATCTCCCAAATTTGCCAGAAACGGTGTTTGGTTTTTTTCGTTTCTCATTCTCTTTGTTGCTTTTGGATCATTTATGGAAGAGAAGGGGAAATATCAGCATTACTTCGGCATCCACCATCAGCACCAGGCTGAGGGGAGGGGAACTGAGGCAGAAAGCAGGGGTGGTGGCAGTGGGAAGAGCAAGCGTAAGGTACCTGGAAGCCGTGGGAGGAAGGATTCAGATCTGGGAGCACAGAGGATGGTTGGGGGATGGCGGGCATTCAAGCACCCGGGCTGCAAGATCTGCAGTCCTGGGAGAGGCACCTGACATTCAGTGGACTGTGGAGCTGAAAGACCCACTGGCAGATTTCTAATAGATTTTAATCAAGGATTCCATTAAAACAGCATTTAAAAATTTTTCTTCTAATTAGCCATAAAAGAAAGAGACTAATCTCAAATATTCTGGTTACATGTCATTCTAGTAAATCAAAGTCCCTACTGATCAATAAATTGTTTTTCAAAGAAAGCAAAACAACAAAACCACATTTATATAACACAAACACAAAAACAGAACCTGCCAGATTTTCAGAGGCTGGAGCTGCACAAATAAAGTAAAATGATGATTGAGACAAAGGTTTTCAAGAGGAGGTTAGGAAGAGGTTTGGGGCTGGAAGCACTGCATATGCAGACTGGACTATCTTCAGAAAAAAGATAACATAAAGGGGCTTGGGTCATTTTCCTTTTCTCCAGTGATATGCAGACTTTGAAGCCTAGAAAGTGACCCTGTATACTCTGAGGTAGTTACATTTCATACCAAAATGGGAGAACCATATAGGATGACAGTTTTCTGAGCCATGAGTCAGTATGGGATTATTTGGGGACTTTGGCAAATAGCCACACTAGATCCTGGGGCCATGAGCACCTCTGTCCTGTAGGCACCCCCGTTCCTCTCTCTCATGTCTTGTGTTCTTTTCCGAAGTGTCTGCTCGGAGAGATTAAACTGTCAGCCCACAGAATGGATTTGTGCATACCAGCTGCAGATCACATATCTGTCACATCAGTGGCATTACACTGTAAATCATAGCCAAAAAAGGATTTCCACAGAATGGTTTTCTTTCCCCAGCTGATAATATATAAATGTACACCAAAAAATTTAACTTACAATTACCTAGGAAAGGTAATGGGGGCAAATAACACATGGCTGAATACAACGCTGAAAGCAGTTTTCATACAGCATTTAGGCAGTTTCATAAAGCTCTTCTTACTCTCTTTACACAAATGCAGAATTGATTCTCAGAGTAAGTCCGAAGTGAATGAGGTTTCTGTCAGTAACGAATCTAGCCCGTCCCCAAACAAGTCCATCTTTGAGCCTTTTCCCCAATAACCTTCTGGTGGTTTCATGCTGTTCTGGTCTTAACCATCACTAGCAATTGATCACATAAGGTCATTCGCAAGAGGGTGTTAATGGTACATTATTACCTTGGACTTATACCAACCAAGGTCTTCTAAATTGTAAAAGAGAAGATGATTAAAAAGGAACAATTGTCTAAGGGTAGAACCCCTGCCCTGGGTCGGGAGGCGCAGAGCTGGGTAGAGGTGCTTTTCTGGTTGTCATATGCTAACCCCGTCTTGTAGGCTGCCCTGAATAAAGGCACTATAAAATCGCTCACCTTTTACTTAAACTCTTACCAGTTCTCCTAAGCCAAGTAAATATTTACGTGATGTTTATGATTTATACACTTAATCATTCATATGATGCAAGATTCGAAATGAAAAGGTAAAAAAACCCTGAGCTTTCTAAATGAACTGACGGATATTTATATATACACAAACACACATATGTACTTTTCACTTTAACACCTTTGTTCCTCCTTCCCTAGTATTATTGTTTCCTTAAAGTGAGAGATACTATGATATACACTGCTAGGGATGTTTGAGTATAACCACTTTGGGAGAAATTTGGCACCAAATGGTCAAGTTGTAAGTTTATGTAAAATATGACCCTTCAAAATTCTACTTCTGGGCATACATCCTCAAGAATTTCTTTTGCATATGCATAAATACATTTCAGAGATGTTTACTGCATACATCTATGTAATAGCCACAGAAGAAATACAGAAAAAATCTACAGTCCATCATGGAGGTAACAGATTAATAAAAATGGTATTTTCATATGATAGAGTAATATTTAACAGTTAAAAATATGAACATAATCTATATAAACAATCTGATAGTTCTCTCAAAAACACTGAGTGATAATGCAAGTTTCATTCACAGAAAGTAAAAGAGAAACAACCCTTATGGAAAATTCTTTAGTGAAGTGGGCTATGAATAAACATGAAGGTATATTCTGTCCCACTAGAAAAGAAAAGCAAAGTAAAAAATAAGATGCTTTTTTTTCCTTTGCCTATGAAATTGACAATGTTGATGAATAATTATGTTTATCACTAGCAAGGCATGGGGATCAGGCACACTCATACACTACCAAGAGCAATATAAATTTATAGACTTTCCTGGAGGGTTATTTGGCAATATGTATCCAAAATTTAAATAAAAGTAAGTAAATTTTGACAAAGTAATTCATCCTAAGAAAATAAAAATGTGTGCAAAGATGAAGTTACAATAAAAAGTATAAAGTGCTTAATGTTTTAAAAGAATGATTTTGTTGAATAGATTATGGTATACAAATGAAATGGATTATTAGGAGGATAAAAATAATGACACAGAAGAATAATCATTGACATTAATGCTGCTTATATGTTGTTGAGTGGAAAAAAAAGATCTTATTTGTGTTTAAAAGAATTATATTCATCTGATCCTTATTATCCTTATTATTCAAGGATATCTGGTACCAGAGAAGAGTCGCTTAAAGTAAATCCACTTAAAATGGGGGCCAAAAATTTACACTAAATAATGGGAAATGAAAGCATTTGATTAGCACTATATTTGAAGAAAAAGAAACAAGAAAATACATTTTATTTTCTATTTTACCAAATTTTGATAACAGTATTTTTCATAGGAAGTGATGTTTAGGATAGGTCCTAAAATTCATGTTGAAGCCTAAAGGGTTAAAAATAGCCAAGACAATTTTGAAGAACAAGGCTAGGAAGGGAAGATTTATTACAAAGCTTTAATAACTAAATGAAAGTGGTATTAGCTCAGGAATCACAAAGAGATTAATAGAACAGAACAAAGTTAAGAAACAGATCCAAAACTATAACCAAAATTGGTATATGACAGAGATGGCAGCAAAATAAATGCGAAAATAAATATTCATTCAATGATAATGTGGTAATGGTTTTCAATATGGAAAACATTAGATCTCTGCGTCACACAGTACAGAAATATAAACTGCAGATGAGTTTCAAGATCTAAAAGTTTTATCTCATAAAAAATGGCAATGCATAGAAAAGAAAACTTGAAAATCAAAATATATTTTTAAAAGATCTCTAAGGGAAATGCAAAGTAAAAGCAGTGAAATACATTCCACGCTTATCAGATTAATCAAAATTAAAACAACTGATTAATGTCAGACACAACCAAAGATATTGGGATACGAAGAACTCCAAGACAGTGCTAGTGGGAGTGTTAAGTGGTACAACAGCTTCAGAGGGCCATTTGCAAAACCTAGCAGAGTTGAAGTAACATATAGATGCTTTTGTTTTTTTTTAACATCTTTATTGGAGTATAATTGCTTTACAATGCTGTGTTAGTTTCTGCTTTATAACAAAGTGAATCAGCTATACATATACATATATCCCCATATGTCCTCCCTCTTGTGTCTCCCTGCCACCCTCCCTATCCCACCCCTCTAGGTGGTCACAAACCACCGAGCTGATCTCTCTGTACTATGTGGCTGCTTCCCACTAGCTATCTATTTTACATTTGGTAGTGTATATATGTCCATGCCACTCTCTCACTTTGTCCCAGCTTACCCTTCCCCCTCCCCATGTCCTCAAATCCATTCTCTACATCTGCGTCTTTATTCCTGTCCTGGCCCTAGGTTCTTCAGAACCTTTTTTATTTTTTAGATTCCATATATATGTGTTAGAATACGGTATTTTTTTTTCTTTCTGACTTACTTCTCTCTGTATGACAGACTCTAGGTCCATCCACCTCACTACAAATAACTCAATTTCGTTTCTTTTTACAGCTGAGTAATATTCCCTTGTACCTATGTGCCACATCTTCTTTTTCCATTAATCTGTCAATGGACACTTAGGTTGCTACCATGTCCTGGCTATTGTAAATAGAGCTGCAATGAACACCGTGGTACATGACTCTTTTTGAATTATGGTTTTCTCAGGGTATATGCCCAGTAGTGGAATTGCTGGGTCATATGGTAATTCTATTTTTAGTTTTTTAAGGAATCTCCATACTGTTCTCCATAGTGGCTGTATCAATTTACATTCCCACCAACAGTGCAAGAGGGTTCCCTTTTCTCCACACCCTCTCCAGCATTTATTGTTTGTAGATTTTTTGATGATGGCCATTCTGACTGGTGTGAGGTGATACCTAATTGTAGTTTTGACTTGCATTTCTCTAATGATTAGTGATGTTGAGCATTCTTTCATGTGTTTGTTGGCAGTCTGTATGTCTTCTTTGGAGAAATGTCTGTTTAGGTTTTCTGCCCATTTTTGGATTGGGTTGTTTGTTTTTTTGATATTGAATAGCAAAAGCAATCTTGAAATAGAAAAACGGAGCTGGAGGAATCAGGCTTCCGGACTTCAGACTATACTACAAAGCTACAGTAATCAAAACAGTATGGTACTGGCACAAAAACAGAAATATAGATCAATGGAACAGGATAGAAATCCCAGAGATAAACCCACACACATATGGTCACCTTATCTTTGATAAAGGAGGCAAGAATATACAATGGAGAAAAGACAGCCTCTTCAATAAGTGGTGCTGGGAAAACTGGAAAGCTACATGTAAAAGAATGAAATTAGAACATTCCCTAACACCATACACAAAAATAAACTCAAAATGGATTAAAGACCTAAATGTAAGGCCAGACACTAAAACTCTTAGAGGAAAACATAGGCAGAACAGTCTATGATATATATCACAGCAAGATCCTTTTTGACCCACCTCCTAGAGAATGGAAATGAAAACAAATGGGACCTAATGAAACTTAAAAGCTTTTGCACAGCAAAGGAAATCATAAACAAGACCAAAAGACAACCCTCAGAATGGGAGAAAATATTTGCAAATGAAGCAACTGACAAAGGATTAACCTCCAAAATTTACAAACATGAGATGTTGATGCAAGTCCTACTACTCAGTTACTCAACTTCTGGGGATATATACCTTAGACACACTCTTATACATTTCTACAAGATCCTATCAAGGATATTCCTTGCAATTTTTTTGTAATAGCAAAAGGTAAAAACGTCATTTTGACCTTCAGTGGGGAATTAACTCTGGAATATTAAATAAACAAAGACTACAGTAAAATGAATCACCTAGATCTACAATTATCAACATATGTCAAAAACCAATGTTGCGTGAAAAAAGCAAATCACAAAAATCAGTGGCAAGCCTCTATTTACATAACAATTTTTATAATGTATCTGTTTACTGTTTAGTCTTTTACATGTCATTTTATTAAAAGGTGTATACCATTAGCCCTCTATGCATTTCCCCCTTCCACCCTTCAATCTTCCAGGTAAACATAAAGTTCTTCTGAGAGCATCTTTCTTTTTTTTATTGAAGTATAGTTGATTTACCATGTTGTATTCATTTCAGATGTACAACAGAGTGATTCTGTTATACATACATATATATATGTTCTTTTTCAGATTCTTTTCCATTATAGGTTATTACAAGATATTGAATATAGTTCCCTGTGCTATACAGTAGTAGATCTTGGTTGTTTATCTATTTTATATATAGTAGTGTGTTTCTGTTGATCCCAAATTCCTAATTTATCTCCCCCTGTGCCCACTTTCTCCTTTGGTAACCATAAGCTTGTGTTCTATGTCTGTGACTCTATTTCCATTTACATAAAATTTTAAACACAAAATGAGACTACACATTCTGATGGGCATACACTCCGCCCCAATGTTATAGGCTGCATGGACTCAACCCCAAATTCTCATCCTTCACTGTCTGGATTTCCCTCTTGCTCAGCAGAGAATTTTCTATTTATGGCAATCACAGATTTCGACTCAAGTAGCTACTACATGTACTGTGCTATACTAGGTCTCTGGGAGGACAAAAGAATTACACAAGACTCCTTGCACCCTGCAGAGGGTACAACTCAGCTAGGGAAGCCATCTGAGAGACTGGCTCTCAGTCCTCACTCTGGCTCACATAGTGTGTAAACTTAGAGTGCTTAATTGTCAAGGCCCAGTTCCTTCATCTATAAAATGGGAAAGTCACCCTCCTTCTGTTTAGAACATTAAATGAATATATATATATATATATATTTATATAGTGTCCAGCATATGCAAACACTCAACACTCTCAGCAATCAAAGGCATGGCAGCCATAACACGAATACAAACTTCTAAACGGTGTCTCAGACACACTGACAGTTAAAAGGTGATGGACGGGAGAAGGGCACTGGATGGGTCCGCTTAGCCCTCTCCACAGCTGGATATAACACTCCCACCCCTGGTGGTTTCCCCTGTGACTTGGCCCCCTCTCTGTGGAACACAGGGCATTTCTTCTAGCAACAGTTTGGCTACACCCAGGTCTATTTATTCTTCCAAGTTCACCATGAACAGTGCTCTGTGAAGAGGGCTACCTGCCTCAGGAAAGAGAATTCCTTCTCTCACACCTTTGGAAGGATTCTGGGGTAAAATGAGACCAAAAGGATCATAACAGACCTAAGCTAGCTTTTCGGTTAACCTCTTTAGAATCCCAAGGACATACCACAGCTCCATATTATTAAAGAGAAGGCAATGGTGTCTCAGCTCCATTCACCTCCAACATATACCCGCCTCTAACCCGCAAGCCACCCTCCTCAAAAGCTGGGATAGGGTTCTATCCGTGGACTTAGTAGCAGGCACCAGAGGGGAGGCCTGCCTCCCAGACACTGGAAAAACCACAGTGTTTGGAAATCACTTTTGGAGATACCAAGCTGTTGAATTTTATTCCTGGGACTCCTTCCCGAGGACTTGGGAAAGGATAGTGGGTATTTCAGTTATCCAGCCAACGTGGCGCCACCATGTGGCAACAGCACAAACAGCTCATAATTCGCTCAGCCTTAAAATTCTGTGATTCTCTACCAATTTTTAACTTAAAAAAATTTTTAACTTTGAGGAATTCAAAATACTTCTATTTTTATATGTCAAATGAAGAATTCACTCATGTCTTTTCTTCATTCATATTTTATTATCACACTATTTCAGATTTGCATTATTCAAATGGTCTATGAATAGACCAGCCTCCAATGTCAGCAATGTTATATCTGGGGTTGGGCTTGTTACATCACGCAAGAACTGATGATCAGATTTTCGGGGGACAACCAGATCTGGACAACTCCGCCCAGATCTTAAGACCAAATTCTTCCTTCTAGCTTTCTGGACTGGCTTAGGTATAACTACCTTTGGTTTGCATATATAAAAAAGTGAAAAACATCAAGCAGTTTCATTTTAGCTTTGAAACTAAAATAATAATAGTAACAAAAAATAAAACTCACCGGACAAAACTAAACAGGATGTTGGTTACCCTCAGGGGAGGGGTGGTGATAGTGCCTGTAGGGGGTAATTGGGAGGCTGGGAATATTCTAGGTCTTAATCTGGCCACTTGTTACTTGTGTGTTCAGTTTGTGAAAATCCATTGAGGGCACACTTCAGATCTGTGCAATTTTCTGGGATGATGTTATAACTCAAAGGTCTGACCAGTCAGTCAACCCTCCTTAACTTGCCTTTGAGACAAACACAATAATAACCAGGAAGGCAAAAAGAGGGGCATGCCTAGTTCTTCTCTACAAGGTATTTCAGTCTGTGTATCAATTGCTCTAAGGGCCATGGCCACAGATGAGCTCTCCTTCTGTCTCTCTAGACCGGGAGGAAGGAGACAGGACACAGTCGATACCACCGTTAGCTTAATTGCTGAAGGTGGTTAACAGTTTACTTTCTCAGATCCTGGAGCAGACAGTTCCCCCTCCTCCTCCACACACAAAACCTAGACCACAGAGAGAACCTGCCACAAAGAGATACACACCATCTCCACAGAGACAAGCCCCCCACACACAGACACACTGCCCCACCACCAGACACAATCCCCAACTCCACAGAGACAGCCCCCAGCCCCATAAAGACAGCTAGCTTTCAGCCCACAAAGACAAACCACAGATGTGATGGCTGGGGTGGGGGTAATTAGGAGAGATGGGGCTGCCCATGGGCAGGCAAGGAACATCAACGGGAAGATGGAAAATAATATTTTCAAAGTCTTACCAAACTAAATTTGTTTGGAAAGAGGGAGTTTTAGACCTGAGAATACAGTCCCAAAGTTGCTGTGAAAATATATTTAAATCACCCCCATTTCCACCCACAGCTCAGGTCCCATCCTCTTGGAACATTGTCCTCTACTTTCACATCTATCACGTACCCTGAACCCCAACTGCCTTCGGAAGACTAAAAGCAGGGATTATTCCATTTTATAGATTTAAAAAGTTGAGGCTCAAAGATGTTTGTCAGACATCACAAAACTATCTAAATGGTCATCTCATCCCTGAGTTGGGGGGAGGGAGGCTGAGTTGGAGGGGCAGGGTGATAATGCCAAAAGAGGAGGGGCGACCCTCTCCCCAGGCCAAAACTCTGAGAACCGCCCACAGCCCCACAGGAGCTACCTCAAAGGATCTGGAGTAAATGAGTCACGTCTGGCGACATTCACACACATTCTGGGACTGGATTCCACCTTCCCCTGGGAAAGTGGGAAATCTCCAGGTCAAGGGGTCAGGAGTGGAGCAGGCAGAAATAAAGCCAGACTTAAGGCATTTTCTAAGATCAGATAGGAGCCAAGCCCAGAGCTTACTGCTTCTCTTAGGAAGTCCCTGGGCCCAAAGTGGTGTGTGCAGTCCGAGTCTCTCGGATTCTTACTTATCCTTGGGGACAGGGCTTATTTGGGAGAAGGAAACGGAACAGGACTGATCCAAGAGCAGGCACCTAGCAAACTCCCCTACCCTGCGGAGACATAAGTAAATTAAGTGACGGGGAATGGGAGGGATGCTGCAAATGTTGCAGGTCCCCGGGTTCCCAATGAGGAACCGCTCCGCTCCGCGCTCCGTGAAGATACCCCGCGGCTACATCCAAACCTCTGAAGGGTACCTTAGAATCGGCTCCCGACCTCACCAAAAAGCGGCGGAGCTGGAGGGGAGGGAGTAGGAAGGAGGAGACCAGGATGAAGCTGAAGTGAGCACCTCACACCCCGCAACAGCCGCTCCTCCCCAGGCAGTCCTAGAACCCGGCCAGAAGCTACCGACTCCGGTTTAGTCCTGCGCACCGGCCGTGACCTTGAACGAGTCCCTGATTAGTCCCATTTTACAGAAATTAAGAGTGGGAAAGAATCAAATCCGTCGCGCTGGGTTGCTCCGGGCACTTACCTGATGGTTTAAGGCGCCCCGCCGGCGCGCCAGGAGCGTAGTGGGTGCGCGGTGAACCGCAGCCCAAGATCTACGCGGCCAGTGGAATCGCAAACCGCGAAGGAAACGCAGAGCTGAGCTCGGACCCCGGCAGCGGGAGAAAGGGGCGGTTCCGATTCTGCGACGACCCCCTAGCAAGTTCGATGCCCCCCCAGGACCCTTCGCAGAGGTGGACTGGCAGTGCCTCGGGGCCCTGGCTCAGGACGCGCACGGGGTGTACGGGGACACGAGAGACACCTCCATACACCCACCCCCGAAGTTGCGGCAACGTACGGGGGAGAGTGGCGCAAAGCTGCCGGAGGGGTGGGGACGGTACTCACACGGGCTGGCCGG
>NW_020172142.1:331487-331758 GCF_003031525.2 Neophocaena asiaeorientalis asiaeorientalis | reverse complement strand
TGCCGCAAAGCGCCGCGTGGATTAGGAAGCAGCGAGCAGCAAGGCAGGGGCATGGGGCGGTAGGCGCGCCAGATCTGAGCTGCAGCGCTGCGGGGGCTCGGCCGCCAGAAACGTAGCCGCAGCGGGAGCCCAGAGCGGGCGCGGGAGGCGGGAGCGCGACAGCGGCAGCGGCTGCGAGGGAGGCGCCCGCGCCGCAGGCAGCCAGGGCCAGCGTGGACGCAGCCCCTGCAGACACCTGCCGGCCGGGGCGACGACCAATCAGAGGCGCCCG
>NW_020172142.1:314259-330809 GCF_003031525.2 Neophocaena asiaeorientalis asiaeorientalis | reverse complement strand
CGGGGCGCGGCGCGGCAGGGGGCGGGGCTGGGGCTGAGCGCGCCAGGGACGGAGACCCGCGCCCAGCGCTCGGCTCTAGCTTGAGGCGCGGTGCGGTGACGAGGCCCCGGCCCCAGGGTAGCCAGTTGAGCCCTCAAGTCATTACCAGCTTTGAAGTAAGGGTTTTTCTTCCCTGCCCCTGCGCCCCGGGCGCCCGGACCCTTCCTGACAGCCGAATGCCTGGTAACCCGAATCCGGGGCCGGCCTGGCTTCCGGAGTGTGGGCACCCTCCCTCCCCAGCCTCACCGAAGCCGGCGTGTCTCCAAAGACAGCTCTTCCTCACTTCATAGTGCCTGGGTATTTAAAGTCACCGTGGTGACCCATCCCCTGGTCTGGGTTCCTTTCGTCCTCTCCTGAATTTACTGCGCTAACGACACTCCTTCGTTCAACACACATTGACTGGTTTCGCTCTTGGCTCAGAGAGCTGGATCTCCCAGGCTACTGCTCTCCCAAGTGTCCCAAAGCCCCCGTCGCTGCCGCACCGCAGGACTAGTGAGCCCGCGCTGTCAAAAGGACGCCCAAAGATTGCTGCCAGTGAGGACCGCATTCGGGCTCTTGCCTGGAGTTCCGGTTCCCGGAAGAAGGACTGGGAGTTGAAAGGTTCCCCTTCAGGCCAGCGCTTCATTGCGCGTTTGCATCCGTCAGGACACAGGGCCCAGAATCTTTCTAAAACGGACTGCCTCAGCCCTAACAACTCGACTGTGGAAGCACATTATCAATTTTCGCTGCAGGACGGAAGTCGCGCCATCGGAATACAGCTACGTGGGTGATTCCTAAAACCCTGGGAACCGTTTCTCAGGACCATGGATTGAGGCTGTTCTCTCCGTGTAAATTTGCGCAGTAGAAATGGACGGTTCATTTGCTGATCTGTCGGCAGCAGCCAAAACAAAAACATTTAAGAAGGGAACTTGGAAGGTAAAGAGTTGATTTCTCTAAAGATCTGGTTTCCTTTCAAGGCGATTTTATTATCCACAAATTGGTTAAAGTGGAAGAAAGTTTGTGTTTTGTTTCTATTTTATTTACATTCAATTTTAACTTTATTTGTCTGTGCTTGATTAACATTGGCAGTGGTACGAAAATTTAAAAGCGCAAATGAATACACGGTTAGCAAGTCTCCCTGCCACCCTTGTCTCCCAGCCTCTCAATTTCTCTTCTGGAGGCAACCATTGCTTTTCACCTTCGTGCGTACCCTCCTAGAGAGAATCTACAACCAAATGTATTTCTCTAATATTCTTATTTTTACCTTTTGTTATACAAAATGGTAGGTCTAACTTCAGGCACAGATGGATTCAGGGGCTCTCAAGTGACGTCAGAAGTATCAATAGAACTGGAATCTCAGCCCCCACCTTGTCTTTCTTCCTCCCTCCCCCTTCCCTCCTCTCTCCCTCCTCCTCTCCTCTCTGCTTTCCTCTGTGGGCTTCATTGTTAAGCTGACTTACTCCATGGTGGCCCCTCCAGCTTCAGGCTTGTCTTCTCAGTGGTTAGGATCCAAGAATGAGGCAGTCTTTTCTTTCCCAGCATGCAAATTAAATTGCCCAAGAAGACTTATTTGCCCTCTTTCAGTCATCCTTTACCCTGTGAGCAGTCTGAGACTTGGGTATTCTGATTGTTTGCAAGGTCAGTGAGATGGACACAGTGGTGGAAGTAAGTTCGCCCAAATGTTTGCAGGTAGTTCATGACCGGTCATTGCTAAGCCACATGTAAATGCTCGTGTTCATTCATGTCCAGACACTGTGAAGACCTTTGCTTTTGCAGCTGGATCCCAGGCCATCAGGGTGAAGTTTGGCACGTAGAATGTGAAAGGATTACTCTCCACATGCGGCCTGCCAGTGGCTGCATCATGACAAAAATGGGGGTGGGGTTCAAAGGTTATTTGACATCATACAGGTGTTTGCAAAACTGACCTAATATATAAATTTACCTCTTTACAGACTCAGAATTAAGGTCCTAACATCTTCCCTAAGTTATAAACATTTTAAAAGAAAGACAAATAAATACAGAATAGTTCAATGATTTGGGCAAGTTCACAAATAAAACAGGAAGAAAGTACAGATGGAAATCCAGAGACATTACGAGTCAGAAAGAGCCCCAGCTCCCTATCTGTCATCCTTTAGGTCAGAAACAGGCTTTTGTTCTTCACCGGAGCTATTATTCATTTTTTTTAACATTCCCCATGAAAAGTTTTGCACTTGAAGCTGATTTGGGTAACAATGGGCTGACAAGATGACCTAAAATGCTCCCTCCACGGTTACTCCATCCTGAGCTGTCATCCAGCAAAATTTTACCGAGTTCCAGCAATATCTACCCCTTCTTTGGCCCCTCATGACTCACAGGCTGTGCTTGCTTTTCCATTTTCTGCGTGATCTTGACCACTGTAAGAGTTTTAATGGATCCTTCCTTTATCAAGAAGAGCTCATTGACTTTTGTGCACCAAGGAAATGTATCGTGTCTTCTTTTATTTTATTATTTATTTATTTAGGCTATGCTGGGTCTTAGTGGCGGAATGCGGGATCTTTAGTTGAGGCATTCGAACTCTTAGTTGCAGCATGCATGCAGGATCTAGTTCCCTGACCAGGGATCAGACCTGGGCCCCATGGATTGGGAGCACAGAATCTTACCAACTGGACCACCAGGGAAGTCCCTTGTGTTTTCTTTTAAAATGTGACTCAGTCTGTTTCTTAGCCGTAAGATTGATGAATTTATACTGGCAGGAAAAGGACATGTCTCAGGAGGATTCTGTGTAGAATTAAAAGAGCATTAATCACAAGACTGGGGTGCCAGTCTGACCTTACCATTTCCTGTCTGTGTGACCTTGGGCAAGTTACTTAACTTTGTTGAATCCCAGATTCCCTACATGTAAAATATGGTGTAATCCTCTCCATTGCCCTTTATTGTTATTAATTGATACAAAATTGTTATTAATTGGTACAATGCATGTGAAATTGCTTTGCACATAATGAGATTTAATATATGTTAGTTATCTAAAAATTACAATTTTTATCCTGAAAAATGGACTTATAAGGAAAATTTCTATGCCATTTTGTGGCATTCTCTGGCATAGAAGTGGTGAGACCTTCACCCACTACTTCCCTATCAGCTGAAACATAATATCTGATTTTTTAAAAAATGTATCTCTCCCTCTTCCATGCCACTTAGCACTTCTTATATAATATTTGGGTACATCTCCAGTCTTCCCAGCTAGACTGGAAATGTGTTGAAATTGGGACCACATCACATCCTTATTTCCTATGGGCACCTGGAACATTATCTTGATAAATTGTAGACATCCAATAATTATGTGTTAAATGAAAAGTAAATGGGTAAAAGGAAAAATTGAAAAATTGGACCTCATCAAAATTTTTTAAAACATTTGTTCTGTGAAAGACCCTATTAAGAGGATGGAAAGACAAATGATATATTGGGGAATATATTTTCAAATAACATCCAACAAAGGACTTGTATCTAGAATATATAAAGAACTCTCAACATTCAACAGTATAACCCCCCAAACAAGCCAATTAGAAAATGGGCAAAAGACGTCAAGAGATATTTCACCAAAGAGTGTATACAGCTGGCAAATAAGCACAGGAAAAGATGCTCAACATTATTAGGAAAATGTAAATTAGAACTATAATGAGATATCACTACATACCTATCAGAACGGGTAAGATAAAAAACACCAAATGCTGGGGAAAAGACAGAGAAACAGTATCACTTATGCATTGCTGGTGGGAATGTAAAATGGTGCAACCACTCTGGAAAATAGTTTGGCTGGGTTTTTTTAAACGAAAATCAGACCTACCATACAACCCAGCAATTCTACTTTGGGCATTTATCCTACATTCACACAAAAACTTGTACAAGCCAATGCACACACAGCCCTACCATGAGACAGCAAAAGAGGAGAGGACCATGACACACATCTAGTTTACCTGTTGAATGAGGAAACAAGATGGACCTCACTGGATTAAGTAAACACTCATGTCTTTGGACAACTCAAGGCGGGGGAAAACTTCAAAATGGAAATCCTGGATTTTCTGTTCTTCAGCAGTGATGAATTAGAAAAATAAAAGACATATGACCAAATGTGTATCTCAAATTATGAAACAGATCATACTGGACTAAATAGAAATAGAAATGCAGAGAAAAGAATTTATTGTTTCTAGTATCTACAGTATTTTTCTATTTTTTAGAACTATTTCCATTTTTTAGAACAATTAATATTTTATTATACAGATATTTGTTTCCTACAAAATAACAGCTTTTAAAAAGCTTTGCTGCTTTCTGCAATAAGGTGGATTCTATCTTGGAAGGACAATGTAGTTTCAATGTAATAATAGAAACTTTGTCATTACACTGACTAGGGCATCTAATAAGGGATCCTGATGCTGCTGAGAGATGATGATAATAACGGTATTATTTTATAGGGCATATAGGTGACTACTGACTTACAGAGTCTTGATTTGTGACTCTCTCCTGTTACGATTTTTCTTACTATAAATCGGGTCCCTACAATAAAGCCCAGACTTGGTAATAACCTCTATAGCCAAATCAGATACACTGCTTCTCTGAATCCCAAACCAGTTCAAATCCTTGGCAGCCGACTCAGACTGCAGCTGTGCTAAGGATTAATAAAATTAGCAGTAATACCCAGAAACTTAGGGCCCTGTGTGTGTGTGCATCTCCTTCATAACAATCCTCAAACCCTGGGGCTTGGTTTAATTATCTCGATCTTATTCACTGAGGCTTAAGCAATAATGTTGCTATTGACATGGCAAAGTCAGGCATCACCAAAGAAAAGGAAATAGATGAGGCTGCCCTGTTTCCCTCTGCCTGATCCTCCCTACCCTGCTCTGCATTTTCGTTATTCCATAGCATTTGTCACCCTTTAACACACTATTAACTTTCTTATTCTGTTTCCTATTTATTGTTTGTCTTCCCCCACTGGAACATAGGCTATGGGAGGGCAGAGTTCTTTGTTTTGTTCACAGGTATCTCCAAGTGCCTTGGACAGAGCCTAGCACAAAGGAAGTGCTGGATGAATACGTATTGAATGAATGAAGATGCCAGAGAAAATTTACACCACCATTTACAATTCAAAGATGTTCAGAGGCTTTCGTGTGTGCTGAATATTCATACTGGTATTTTTTCATCAGGTGACCTGAATTTTCATGTATTTTAAAGTTCCTTCAAGAAGTGAAGAATCTCTATGCTCTTTGCAATGATATTACCAGTTCATTGAGGATATTCCTCCGCTCAGCAATCCCCCCCTCCACCAACACCACCACCTTTAAGAAAGAGCCAAGAGGCTTCTGGCTCCAGGAGACAGAAAAGTGGATTTTACGTGGAACATAAAAATCTAAGTAAGGGTGAGGGAAAGGAGGATATAATGTAGGGGAAGTTTCTACTCTGTAGGAAGAGAGGAAAGAAAGAAGGAGCACTCTCTCTTCCAGGAGAGGAAGAGAATAATTTGGAAGGAATGTGAGTACCCTGGAAAGACACTACTTCGTTCTCCCAAGAATCCAGGACTAAATCGTTTCTTGGTCCTTTCAGAAATGTGGAAGGGTGGTGAGAAAATGGAAGCAAAAGAGCATTTGAAGTGGACCCTGAATGCAGAAGGGGCTAGTAGAGTTGAGCCCCTGAGAGACTGAATACACAAATGGACAGCAGCCAGACCATATATGGCAACAGGACTCTGACCCAAGACCTCTCCAGCAACCAGCTCAGGAAGACAGACCACATCTTCTGCAGCAATCAGCCCTTAGTGGACTTGGCCAGTGGCTACCAGCTTCCTTATTTTTTTTTGTCCCTGTTTCCAATTAAGACTAAGTAGAGAATGCCAAATATGCTCCCAAACCAATCACATAGGCTGCTTTTCTAGTTAACCTACCTCCAGCTTCCCCCTGCCGACAGCCTCCAATCAGAGCATGAGTGAAGGCTTCCCTCTTTTTCATTATAAAGCTTTCCTAGTCCCCTGCTTGCCTTTGAGTTTGTGCCAAACACAAACTCTAAATAAAAAGCTTCTGTTTGTTCTCATTTGGTGGTCTTCATTTATTTCCATAGTTTTCCTAAAGGTCCCACCAAGACATTCCGCATTGCTTACGACTGCAGACCCCAGCCTTCAACCAGGCTCGATACCCACAGGAGCCACATGTGGCTTGTCAAGTGCTCACCAACACTGCAAGTCAGCCCTGGGTCTGGACTCCACCCTCTCTGTGTTGAATTCCTCAGCTATTTGTTCTCGGTTTTGTTATTGGTCCCCATTTGTTTGGCATCCTTGGAGGAATCAGGTCATTCTTTTCCAATCCGTTTTGCTCTCTGTTTTGCGTAGTGTCGTCTAAAAGTGTCCTATGGAGGACAATCACAGGGGAGAACACAGGCATAGGACCTATAAGCTTAAATTTGTGGTTCTCACTAAACCAGAGTCCAATTAAACACATTTTGCCAAGTTACCAATAAAACTAGGTGAGGTTCTCTTTCTATAATATTTGTTTGTTCTGAGAGCTTGGCTCTTATCCCAAGAGGATGTTCTCTTTGGTTTTCCACCTGCCTGGAGGTGCCAATTGTCAGACCTGCGATCAGAGGCAGCCAACCAGCAGGCTGGGAGTCCGAGATACAAAGTGCATATGCATCACTTTGGATTCACTGTTGCCTGCTCTCAAGGATCATCTAAGTCTCAGTCCTCTCCCCCTCGTCCAGGAGAAGCTCCTCCTTTCTACCTGAACTCTTGTTAACAATCCTAATTCTTGTACCTATTGCTCTAAATAGCATAACTTCATCAGTGATGATTTGGATCTTTAGTAGCCACTCTGGGAACATTTGACTTGAACAAAATTGTTCATTTGAGAAGCATCTTAGAAAATAAAGGGACTAAGATTTCTCAGTTTTAATGGGCAGCAATTTTTCATGCAGAAGCCTCCAAATGAAATTCTGATCAAAAAATTGCCTCACTGAAAGATCCTTTGACCAAAGTTAAATAGCAACCTGGCAAACTTAAGCAACAACAAGCTAGACTCAGTTCCTGAATAAATTCTCCCTCTTTGTCCTTCAGTTGCCTCCCTATATCCAGCTCTCCCACTATCCCCCTTTTTTAAAATAAATTTATTTATTTATTTTTGGCTGTGTTGGGTCTTCGTTGCTGCGCATGGGCTTTCAGGGGCTACTCTTCCTTGCGGCGTGCGTGCTTTTCATTGCGGATTGCAGTGTCTTCTCTTGTGGCTGAGTACAGGCTCTAGGCATTCAGGCTTCAGTAGTTGTGTCTCGTGGGCTCTAGAGTGCAGGCTCAGTAGTTGTGGCGCACAGGCTTAGTTGCTCCGCAGCATGTGGGATCTTCCCGGACCAGGGATCGAACCCATGTACCCTGCACTGGCAGGTGGATTCTTAACCACTGCGCCACCAGGGAAGTCCCCCACTTCCCCCTTATCCTTCTGATCTCTTTCCTTCTACACTTCTGTCAACTCCTCCCTCTTCATTCCCTCGTCCAGATCTCCTACCTTTTCCTACTAACTCTCCTAAAACCCCATATACCAATTGTTTCTAAAAATCCATCCCTCCCATGAGGCAGGTATGCCTTGGGCCTGAGCTGAATTAACAGTTATAATTCAGAATTTCTGTAACCCAGACAAGGACAGCTACTATTTGGAGAATTTAGACTTCCTTTGGATATGTATGTCTCAGGGTTACTTGAATTATGTTAACTTGTACACATGTTGGTTAAAATCTCAGATGCTCAATCCTGGATGGCAAAAACTGATTGAACTAACACAGAAAGGAATCTACAGAGTCCCTCTTTTTACAATAAACCCAAGGGTCAAAAGGGGCCTCCCAATTAGGGCAAAAAGCCATACCCAAAAGATTATCAGTAAAATTTGATTAGATAATTCAATCATGCATGCAGAGAAAAGAGGAAACTGTAGGTGATTACAGCCATACAATCCACTACCTCAGGGATACATCAGTTATCCCTCTATGACCTGGTAACTGGAAGACCCATGCTTTTAGGGGTTTCACCTCTGATATTCTACCCTGCTGCATGCAGAGATGGCAAAAAATTGCAAGGGACTCATGTACTCAATCTTGTCATCAACAGGTTAAAGCTGCCTTCCCGCAACATCTTCCTACACAGCCTCAGCCTCCTCATGATCTGAAACCAGGAGATTTCATGTATTGGAAGGGACACTGGAGAAAAACTACTCTTGAACTTCATTGGAAGGGACTTCATCAGGTACTGTAACAACAAATACAGCAGTAAAACTCCAGGGAGTCAGTCCTTGGGTCCATGTTTCACGACTGAAGAAACAATTCAGAATTCCACACAGCTGGTAGGCTGTTCCAGTAAGGGACCGCAAATTTAGGATTCTCAGAATTCCTCTACTCATAGCCAACCTTTGGAAGTAAACAGTTGTCCTAGGACCTTTGGAATATACAGATAGTAGACAGCTTCTGCCCAAGACATGGGACTAAAATCCCATTTTGTTATTCATCTACTTGGTTATAACCATTCTTCTCATTTTCTATAAACCTCTGGTTATTGTCCATCCTTCCTGGCCCCTTTTCTCTTCTCTTTCCTCTTTATTACAATTGTTAGATTAAAGCACACTTTCTAACACCCAGACAGTAGCCACTAATCTGAATCTTACTGATTCAGGAATATTTCATCCATCACCATGATCATCACGATAAAAAACTCTGGACAATTCCAGTCTTATCAAGCAAGATCACAGGGAATTACGGCCAATGGCATTTGCATCTACACAAACGAATGAACTTAAATAAATCAACATGCAAATTTGGTAGTGTCCTCTCTCCCAGAAAAAGAACCAATTATTACAACTGGTTCTGCATTTGCATTCAACAGCCTTTATGGGATGATGAGCCAATTACTTGCCACCTGGACGAGATTAATAACGATCCAAGTATGTAACTCGGCTACTGAAGGCCTTTCTTCTGACCTCCCACTGTCAACAGCTCTTTTTCTCCTGGATTTCCATGTGCCCCCTACTGGATACTATTTCCCTTGCAACCAAGATGCCTGGTCTTGTTTTCCTCAGGCTAATACCTCAAGCACTTTAGGAATAGTATTCCAAGACTTGTCTGTACAGGAAGACCCTAATTCTATATATCACCAACTTAGAAAATTCCAGCTCAGATGCAAGTTCCCAAATGAGCCTACCCTTGATGATTCAAGCACTCCAACTGAGGAAATTACTAATTGTTTATGTGAACAATCAGAGCAGTGTTCCCAATGGTGTGAATCATTCAAGGAGCAAGTACTCTAAGAAGCTTATTAACTTTGGAAGAAGTTATTAGCACTACCATCTCCATTTGGCAGATGAAATACAGACCAATCTTAACTCATCGGCGCAAGTAGTGATGAACAATTGCATTGCTCTAGATTTCTCTTTGGCTAGTCAGGGAGGTGTCTGTGCCATTGCTAAAACTTCTTGCTCTACTTAGATGAATGAAACAGGCAAAGTCGAACAGGCAATACATTGCCTTCTGGAGAAAACTACTTGGCTTTTTAAAGTTTTTCCTCATAGCCCATAGAATTTGTTCACTTGGCCTAGGTTGAGCAATTGGGTTTCTGGTTCTAAAGCTTCTTATCTTATAGGGACTGTTAATTATTCTTGTCTTTGTCAGAGATCATGAAACTGACCCCTTGCATTTTGTCCAGAATCATGACTCCCCGTGCACAGCTGCTCTCTCGCCAGCTAATCACCATGATGCTACAACAACAAAAAGCTCAAGATGATCTTGCAATACAGTTGACCATGAAGACAACCGAACAATTGCCAAACAGTGATGATCTGGATCTGTAGCCTTTCCTGAATTGGTCTGAACATCATGCAAGTGAAAGGATGACTGCAAGGGGGACTGAGAGACTGAATATACAAATGGACAATGGCCAGCACAATATATAGGGCAGTAGAATATTGACTTAGAACCTCTGCAGCAGCCAATTCAGGGAGTGAAAACACAACCTGTACAGCAATTGGCCTAGAACAATTAGCACTTTGTTAATAATTGCCAACTTTTCGCCCCAGCTTCCAA
The DNA here is from genome assembly GCF_003031525.2 of Neophocaena asiaeorientalis asiaeorientalis. NCBI lineage: Eukaryota > Metazoa > Chordata > Mammalia > Artiodactyla > Phocoenidae > Neophocaena > Neophocaena asiaeorientalis. The sequence goes on along the minus strand of NW_020172142.1, from coordinate 320,720 downwards.
CTGAGGACCAACCAAAGAAAGCCAAACATGCTTTCCAAACCAAGCTCGTAAGATGCCCCACTTCTAGTTAGCCTACAGCCAGATCTCCTATGCCAACAAAACCTTCAGTCAGCACATACCTAAAGCCTTCCTTTTTTCTTTCAGTATAGAGCTTTTCTACACTCCTGCCTGCCTTGACTCTACCAAACACTAGTTAGTGATGGTGGCTTCTCATTTGCATGGTCTCCATTTATGTCCACAGCCCATCTGGAATTCTAGAAGGAGACAGACTCACTTGGATCCCATCTGGCAACACAGAGCAGCTGCTGCCGAATAGGAATGGAATTGTGGCAGATTTAAAGTGAGAAAGAACAGGAGATGGCACCGTGATACTCCCTTGGCTCCTATCCAGCAAGGAAGGAATTCATAAATCTCTATATACTCCCTGTGAAAGAATGTGGACGGTACTAGGAGTTGAGAGAGCCAGCAAGCTTGTAGGGACCACTGTTGGAGGGGACTGGGCAATACTGCTGCAGGGGATGTGACGTGGTTTGCCATTGGAACTGATACAGGATTTATCTGAAATTCAGAGACTCTGTGATGACATTAAGAGCCAAAGGGGGGGGCTTCCCTGGTGGCGCAGTGGTTGAGAGTCCGCCTGCCGATGCAGGGGACGCGGGTTCGTGCCCCAGTCTGGGAAGATCCCACATGCCGCGGAGTGGCTGGCCCGTGACCCATGGCTGCTGAGCCTGCGCGTCCGGACCCTGTGCTCCGCAACGGGAGAGGCCACAGCAGTGAGAGGCCCGCATAGCTGAAAAAAAAAAAAAAAAAAAAAAAAAGAGCCAAAGGGGGGTCAGGTCATCAATGGAAGGACCCCAAATCCTCACCATGCCAAGAACACTATATTAGTTGCTGTGTAACATCCAACTCAAAACTTAGCAACTTAAAACAGTAAGCATTTATTTAGCTTATCATTCTATGGGTTGGCTGGGTGGTTCCTTGAATTGGGCTGGCTCGACTTTTATTGCTAGGCCCATTCAGGAAGTAGGTTGACTGATGGCTGAATGATCTAGGATGGGCTCACTCACTGAGGTCATCTAACAATTCCTTTTAGTGATTTTCTGTGCTTTTCCTTCACTACTTTTGTTCTCTCTCCACCATTCTGAAAATAAGCCATAGTTGCAATTTCAAGGCATTTACAAAAACATTTTTGAATATTTATCAGTTAATCAGCAAGCACAGTGATGCTCCTAGGAATAATCTGCCTGGCAGTCTCCTTCTAACATGAATTTTCAACTTCTTTCCATGTATGACCTTAAAACTCAAACACACTACAGACTCTACAGTGTTTTTTAAGATAAGCATGGGTAGGAGACAGGGGCTGTCCACACTGATGTTTCAGTTATTTGAAGCTGTCTTATTTCTTTGCCATACGAAAAATGAGAATGTAGCATTATTCCCATGTGATGGCCGTATATCATACAGGAAGTCCTCCAATTCAATGAACCGAGCTCAATTAATATTACTAAAAGGAAACCCTGTTTCATTAACAAAGAGCCTCCCAGGGTTTACTGTACAAGGAGAGACAATTCCTGGAGGACTGGGTGACGTTTTAGGCATCATTCCTATTCCATCACCAAAATTTATTTCCCATAGGTGCTCATGGCTGCATCTATCATGTTGACCTCAGTAGATTGCTACCCTTCCTCCAATAAACATATCCAAACAGGGATACAAATCCTTTCTTTGTGTCTCCAGAGGACACTCGAGATAAGATTTTTTTAAAAATCATTGACGATCAGCGGGAAATGGAAATAATATAGAGAGTACCATTATTTGAGACCAGTGTTTCCCAAATTTTGCTCCACAGAACATTAACTTGGGGAACTATTAGAAGATGTTCCATGAGAAAGATGTTTTGTGGTTGAACAAAGTTGGGAAATGGTATACGCTATACCTGCTCCATATATACTAAAACATAACATGAGCATAATAAAGGCTCTGAGAAGTCCTGCAACAGACTTCTAGCTTTTCCTAATCCAATGATTTTCAAGTTTATGAAAGCATGGAACCCTTTAGTTTAGCACACAACCAATATTTTATGGACAGCCTGCCTTACGATACCAGTTTAGTCACCTGTACTGTACCTCAACCATTACAAATGGACCCCATAAGGCAGAGATTGTGCTGGAGTCTCTTCTTTCCCACATCCCTCTTCAGCTTCTACAAAGTACATGCTGTCCTCAGAGTTCAAGATGAACTCCTCCATGAATAGACAAAGAGAAGGAGGTCAAGGCTTTCTCATGACTACTTGAGCTCTGCACTTACAATTCTTCTTTCTCTCTGAGACATCTTTCCTTTTCAAGATGAGTAGTACCTGGAATCCATTCTCACAAGACAGGAGAGAACTGTAGAACAGTTGTCAAGAGCAAGAACTCTGGAGTCTGACTCTACCCCATCTTAACTTAAAATCTCCATGCTTCAATTTTCTCATGTATAACATAACATGGTAATAATAGTAACTACTTCATAGGATGGTGTGAGTATTACATGGGTTAAAGCATGTGAAATACTTAGAACAGGGTCTGGAATATAGGGTGTATTCTGAGGTGTCAGTAGTTATTCATTTTGCTTAGATCTGGCAGCCCTCAGAAGAATATCCCCATCAGACGGCAATGCTAATTTCAAATGCATACAAAAGGGACACATCTTGAGGAGCTAGGGAATTGTTTTATCCTGGTTGCAGATATTTTGACAGCATGACTTTCTATGTGGTACTACAATAGTTAATTGATACATTTTGCATTTTCATTTCTGTATTTTATAATTACAAAAGTAACACGTTATAACACTGGGAGCCTATAAAACATAAAGAGGCATTAAAGGGAGAAATGCACTCAAATTATCTGTCTTTAGAAACCTCAGTGGTAATATTTTGTTATATACATATATATATATATGACATAATACACTTCTAGAAATATTTTTCTCTTGACAAAAAATTATGTACACTTTTCCATGTCGATTAATATTCCTTAGAAACACTATTTTAACAGCTGCAGACTAACCCATCCTATGAATATATTATCGTTCATCCCTGAGTGGTTCATTCACTGAGATGACTTGGTGAATTACCCATCACAAAACCAGTGTTTTAACAGGAGGAGCCCACACAGTGTTCATATTAAGCCCTGTCAATTCTTTCCATCGGATTTCCCACTCGTACCATGTCCACCTCCTAGTCTTCATTATTTTTGAGGGTAAAATTCAAGTCAAGGTCATCCATAAGTCAGCCAGAGAAAATCAAAAGACTCAAAGACAGGGCTTATTAAATAAGATTAAAGGAAATGGTATTCTTTTGTCCACGATCTGTCAATTCTTTCTATACTTACTATTCAAGCATCAACAACATCTCTTGCTTCACATTTTACTTAGCGTCCTTCTACTTTCTGTAAAAACAGGAGTATTCCCTAGAATGCATCTCATTCCATAACACGTCAGGGCATAAAATTGGCAACACATCCATCCTTCATTTTCAGGAGAAAATGAAGAGCTCTGGTATGCTTCAGGAATAAAATATGGTAGAGAATAAGTTATCCAGAGATCCAGATACTGAAGCACATAAAATACAAAATTTGATCTTAATGGGCTTTTTTTCCTAGTGATCTTCTATGTTTCAAATTATGCAAGTAGAATTAGTAATGAGTGAATTTGATTTGGTGCCGGTGGTGATGGCAGAATCTACAAAGCAGTGAGCCATCAACCAGTTGGAAACATCACAGCAGCCGAATTTTCACATTAGAGGCAATGAGATACAGAGTGTACTATGCATTGGATATCTATTATTTTTTTACCTTTTGGCAATTGTCACTTCTTCACAGTCCATCTCATTGTTCCAGCTTCTAGGAAGGACCCAGGCACAGCCACCACGTGTCTAACCCCCTGAGCTGGGTTATTCAAGTGAGATCACTAATATTCAGTTGAGGGACTTTCACTCCACTATTGAGAAAGAGGGACTATTAATAAAACTGGACTTGACATGAGTAGAATAAGTGCCAGAGCTGCTTACAGCCATCTTTCTGAGAACAAAGGTGTGTGCTGCATAAGAAATCATTCTAAATTATTTAGTTCATCATTTTGTGGGCTGCCGGTGTGGGCTGGGCTCAGCTGAGTGGTTTTGCTGGTCTTGGCTGGACTCACTTTGTACATGAGTGGGCAGGCCTGGCTGGGCTAGGAAGGGATGGCTTGTCTCTAGTGCTCTCATGTGGGCTCTCATTATCCATCAGACCAGCTCAGGCTTACTCATATGGCAGAGTCATGGTTCCAAGAAAGTCAGCAGGAACATGCTAGGCCTCTTGAGGACCAGGCTCTCAACTGGGGTGACCTTACTTGCCCCGCATTCTAGTTGTCAAAACAAGTCTCAAGTCCAGGCTGGATTTAAAGCAGTGGCGAAATGACTCCATCTCCGTGTAGAAAGAGCTATCAAGTCACATCGCATGGAGGCCTAGATAAGGGGAAGGAAATCATTATGGCCTTTTTATAAATCTCCATCCATGTGTCCATCTTCTGGCCACAGTTATTCATGTCCTTTCCATGTGCAAAATACACTTACCTCCTCCCAAGACCTCCTTCCATCTGGATTGGAGTCCATGATTTGGGGACCTACATTCTGCCACAGGAGGCCTCCCTTGATTGGAGGCCTGTGAATTAAAAAGACATACCCAACATACAAATGTGAAACATGGACAAGATGACCAAAATAGACTTTCCCATTCAAAATACTCTGTCAAGGACAATTCATGCTGTGAAAAACTTTGTAAATTTCACAGACCAAAGGACCCCATCACTGTTGGAGAAAGTCATTGAGGGACATAACAGTTGACCCTTAAGCTGGACCTGTCCTTAGAATGTTTGTTCTGCCCACTGTTGCCACACTAGGAGCTGTTTCAAGGATCCAGCCTTAAGAGCATAAGGTGTTGTTGAGACCACCTGGACAGTATACGTGACTGAACCTAGTTAAGGCCTCTATATAAACTTTTAACATTCTGGCAAGCAGATGAGATCTACATGTCTTGCAGCCACCCAAGACAAGCCTCCTGTGTAAACGCCCTTGCTCATTAAACCTGCCACCTACTAATCTGGAATTGTCCTCTCTTTTTTCAGTCCCTCCTTGCCCTCTGTGTGCGGGACCCAGTTTGCAAACCAACAGTCACAGAACAGGAGATGCTGCAGATTGCAGGCTGCAGAGAAAGGTCCCAGCAAGAGGCAGTGAAGCATTTTTTAAGTAGCTGTTTTCTTCTTTGGTCTCTGCAGATGCCGACAACAAAAATCCTGGTTCTAAGTGACTTGGCCAGATTCCTATCTACAGATCAACCAGGATTTTCTGGTAAATAAAACATTCATGCATTTTTTATTAGTGCATGATGCTTTTTTGAAGTTGTTATTGTCATTTCAGAGTACACCCTAAATCCTGATGTTTAGTACAAGATATGATGAGTGAACTATTTACACTGGGTTTTATCATTAAAATTTAGGGTTTTCTACTTTTTTTTCTATTTTCTACTAAGTCTAGATTTAATTGAGTCCTAGGATGTATTTTTGTTAACTAAAGGTTTTCTAAACCTTAGGTAGCTTTATAACATTTTTTAAACTTTTTGTTAAGAGACAATATACCTATAGAAAAGTACACCTACCATATGTGTATAACTTGATGAATTTTCCAATTGCACACATTTGTGTAAACAGCATGCAGATCAAGAAACAGAATGTTGGGCCTCCCTGGTGGCGCAGTGGTTGAGAGTCCGCCTGCTGATGCGGGGGACATGGGTTCGTGCCCCGGTCCGGGAGGATCCCACATACCGCGGAGCGGCTGGGCCCGTGAGCCATGGCCGCTGAGCCTGCGCGTCCGGAGCCTGTGCTCTGCAACGGGAGAGGCCACAACAGTGAGAGGCCCACGTACCACACACACACAAAAAAGAAAGAAACAGAATGTTACCACTACCCCTCTGGTAGATAGGGCTTCTCAACCTCAGCATTGTCGATATTTTAGGCTGGACAGTTCTTTGCTGCGGGGAGCTGTCCTGCGCATTGTAGGATGTTTAGCAACACCCCTGGTCTCTATCCACTAGCTGCTGGTAGCAACCCTCTTCCTCAGTATGACAACCAAAAGTGTCTGTCCAGACATTGCCCAATATCCCTTGGGGATCAAATTATACCTGGTTGAGAATCACTGCCTCTAGGGTAACCACTATTATGACCTCTAATAGCATAGATTAATTTAGCCTGTTTTTTACTTTATATAAATACTCCACTTGTATCTGGCTTCATTCTCTGAATATTATATTTGTGACAGTCACTCATATTTTTGTGTGTAGCTGTAAACTGTTCATTCTTTTTGCTGTGTAGGACTCTGTTACAAGAATATACCACAATTTATTTATCCATTCAACTATTGAAGGGCATTTTGGTAACTGCTGGTTTTT